>NC_056523.1:194797745-194797986 GCF_019175285.1 Sceloporus undulatus
TTATATTGTGAAAGGGATAATTATAGGCAAGGGAAGCTAAAACATTAAACCAGCTTATCACAGTCTGCTGCTCTCCAGATAGGCTAGACTACAACTCCCACTGGCCATTCTAACTCAGGGTGATAAGATCTGTAAGTTAACACATTGGGAGGGCATTAAGTTGAAGGAAGCTGCATTAAATTTGTGTGTCTTACGCAACAAATGCCAATGGCTTTAGAAACTGATCATCATAGCAGACAGT
>NC_056523.1:194798086-194829504 GCF_019175285.1 Sceloporus undulatus
AGTGGAGGTATGGTGTTTCAATGATGCATGTGTCCTAAGAGTCCAGAAGTCGCACCAAAGCCACACTTCAGCCCTAAGCACTGGAACGTGGCTTTGATGTGGCTTCTGGACTCTTAGGACGCATGCATCATTGAAACACCATACTTCCACTGTGACTCGAAGCAGCTTTATTTTGGCTGTCTGTAACAGGCCACAGTTTCTTATCGTGAGATTGAGTATATTCTAAGATTGTTTTAACCACCCCTCCTCTTTTTAAAAATCAGATGAGGAAGAGGAAGAGGAGGAAGAGAGCGATGAGGAAATGCCCCAGGAGTTATCTCTCAGCTCCAATGAGTCCAGCAGCTTAACCGCCGACCCCATGGAGCCACCCTCAAAGCTGGCACGGACAGACTCGCGAGGCATCTTTGTGCAAGCATTGCCCTCCAGCTAGAGTGACAAAAAGGGACTGACTGCTTAAATGGCCAGCAGGAGGCCAGGGTGCATCTTGCGCTGTGTTGTGCTGCCCTGCGATAAAGATGAGCTATTCCTGTCTCCGAGTGGTATGCAACGCGCTTTCATTTCACGCCTCTCTCCCCCTCCCCATCTGACCTGTTCCCACCCCAGTGCAGCCCAACCAAGTCCCCCATTAGGAATGTTCACTCTACAGAGCTGCGCAGCCCTTGGTGACCCTGAGGGAATGCTGGCACTGGCCCTTGGTTTTGCTGCTGGGATTGATTGGGTTTTGCCTTTTCCAAGCTACTTCTCTGGTTAGGTAGTTAGGAACTGGCTCAGATCTCACGCCCCATGCCCTTCATTTGTGGAGGGGGTGAGAATGTTCTTGCCTGGGGTCCAGGGTCCAGTACCAGTCTGGGGTGGGAGGCTCCACTCATACTGCTGGGGGTGGATGAAGGCTGTGCTTTGAAATCATAACACTGGCCCTGGCTCTCTTAAGGCCTTTATTTTTCTGCCTCATGGGGGAGCATAAAGAGATGCACCTTATCTGGTGAACCTGAGCAACCTGACCTACTTCGCTGCCCAGTTAAGCCACTGAGACTGCCACCTGCCCAGTTTGGGTTGAATGTCACTGTTTTGTGGGGAGGCTTTCCATGTGTCTGCCTGGGAGTTACCCTTGATCCTGGGTATCTGCCTTAGTTTTGTACTTCTGTTGGACACACAGGGTGGGTTTCTAGATGCTGGGAGTGTTCATTGGATTTAGGGCAGCTCATACCATCAACAATTGGGACAAGTTGAAAAAGATGATCCGGTGTTCTAGTCATCCCACAGCTTCAACACAGACTGTGGATTGTGTAACTGCTTTATGTGGAAGTAGCTGAGCCCACTAGTGGCTCTTCCCAGCATGGTGTGCACACTGCCTTAAGCTCATTGAGTGGGATGAAATGATAACTTGGATGAAAGAGTCTCCATGCAGTCACAACTGCACTTCCAAGTTCCCATATTGCTACAAATGCGTGCCTAATAACTGTGGGCATGTGCCACCTGCTGCTCCTGCCTTTTGAAGCCAAGCAGACTTAAACATGAAGAACAAGGTGTCTACAGGCAGTCAGGAAGCCAGCAAGCAGGGCTTCTTGTGAGAAGAGCAAGAGCTCTAAGCCTTCAGTATCATGGGTGTGGTGGGTATACCTGGATGTTGGCCTGACAATTCCAGGTTTGTAATTGGGGTCACTCTGAAATCTCCAGGTACTTGGAGGTAAACGATGCAGGGTTTATTCTTCCCTCCCCTGACAGTCCATCCTGTCACTGCTAGGTATAAAGGAGGAAAATCAGCCCCACAAAAACCATGTCTAACTACACAAATGCCTCTTTCATGCTGCAGACCCTTTTGGCTTATTCCACTGCTGCCCTTCCTCTGGTGTTTTTAGGGGTAGGGAGGCTAGCAGCAGCAAAATGTTTTTCTGGTGTTTTATTGTACTTGTTCATTAGTTTTGTTTTTGTATGCAGTTTTGAGCCTCTTGGCGCTCCTCCTGGTGGCGATATGTCTGATGTTTGTGGCTCTTGGGCAGATTTCAGCTCTGTGTTGAGATAAGTCAGGAAACCCACCTGCTCTTAGCGCAAAAGGCAAAGTGATCCCTTTGAATTCTGCCAGTGAGCCAAGCCTTGTGACTAGGGTGAGATACAGTACCAGCACTTTTACATCCATTGCCCCTTATTCTTGTGTCAGATCTGAGACAGCTGTGTCCTCACATTCTATCCATGTCGGGCTATCTTTTCCCAGTTGCCACATCTTTCTTACAATGGCTAACTCCAGTGCTGAGCAGCTCCTTTGGCTTGTAGAACTCAGCCACTTCTTGTTCTGCCTTCTGGCAATCATGGGTAACCCATTTCATCTCCCTGAATGCTCTGTTTTTTTAAAAGCCTTAGTTCAGATGCCATGATATACAGCACTGAAAATGCAACTTGCCTTTGCAGCTGCAAGGACAGAGAGAGAGGACTTTGGCCAAGGTGTGGAGAGCAGGATAAGGATAGTCCTATATTGTAGGTTATATTGCAGGAAGATGGCACTTTTGTAGGAGTTACTCCACTTAGTGTTAACTGTAGAATACAGTTGTATGCCAGCTACATATATTCTTGACAGCCCTGCATTGGCCACACTGCAAGAGTAGAGGCCAAAGGATTTGGACTAAATTTAAGACAGGTTGTATTGTTGATGTACCCCATTGGAGGTCAGTGGCATGTGGAGAAATAAGAGTGTGCAGCAGAATAGGGCTCATTGCAGAAATATGCCCAGGGCCAACATGAAGGGATTAGTGGCAGGTATGCCAAGGCTCATAACCTGTATGAGTAGCTGCGTCCTCATCCTTTGAAGTGCTTGTAGCAAAGTACGGAGCTCCGTTAGCAGTTGGTTTATTCTCCAGTGAGGCTGGATTGTTACAGGTGATGTTCCTGGCCTTAGCATCAGCACATTGACCTATCCAGGTCTAAAAGGTGAGACTCAAAAACAGCGCACCTATATAAAAACTATTTGCTCATTCTGGCTTTTAGAGCAATTTTCTTAAGTACTAAGGACAGTCTCCTTTGAATCCAGATCAGGGAAATTATTGTAGACTCCCTGAAAAGAACATCGGGGTAGCATGTTGGCAACAGAGCAATAAAAAATCCCCTAATGATACCTTTATTGGGCCAACTAAGATGCACATGTTGCAAGCTTTCGAAGCCTTCTTCATCGGGCAAGGTGTTAAAACCATACAGGAGATGTTAATGGACCTGCAGTTGCTGGGTTTTTTTGTTCCTTCAGATAGTATGGAGGGGTATTATTTGCAGGCTGGAATCTCCTCCCTCTGGTCAGGAAATTTAACTCCATTTGCAAAAAAAATCATACTTTTTGTTTTGCAAATGGATGTTAAATTTCTTGGGCTTTGAGCATCTCCCAGTGACCATATGTATGGTTTTTAATACCTTGCCTGATGAAGAAGCCAGTGGAGTTTTGAAAGGTAGGAACATGTAATTATACATTTTGGTTGGCGCAATAAAGGTATCCCTGAAACGAGTCCTCTACACAGTGCAATTTGAGGCAGTGCTTGTGTGTCTCTTTGTGTTGTAGATGGGCACCCAAAGGGCAGACACAGAAATGAAACCCTCTGGATTGTCCCTAAGCTGGTAGCAAGCCATCTCTGCTCTTAGACACATCATGTGAAATCTTGGGCATGTGTTTCTCCATAAATGTTCTCAGATGACAGCCTGATAATGCTTGTGGTCAATTAGCTTGTCAAATTGAGAACTCATTTCTGGTCTGTCTGTTTTCTGGGCAAGCAACTCTATGTCCTCATCCCTTCATTTCACATCAAAAACTGCTAACAGCTGGAGACGCCTTGTCCTAGCCCCAGCCACTACACCATCTTGTTTGCAGCCTCAACCAAATAGGTGTTCTCTCACTTTTAGCAACATTTGCCTGCTATTGACAGCCTAGAACCCCAACATCTGACCTAGTGAGACTTACAGCACCAGGATCAGAGACCTGCATTTTGCCTCCGATCCTTCTACTGAGGGCATTCCTGGCCAGCTGTTATTGCTGCAGTAGAATGGGTGGAGTGTATTAAACAGGACCTTGCCCACTGCAATAATAAAAAGCAAGCCATGTCAGTCTACAGTAGTGAAGGACTCCTTAAATTTGTTGCCTAGCCTGTGAGCCAGCAGATTTCTTGACAAACTTTGTGTGGGGGGAACATACAGGTGCCAACTTTTTCTTTTTGTTTTGCTCCTGTAGCAAAATGCTACACTGAAAAGGAGACTTTTGCACATAAAGCACCTCTTAGTTTTGAATACAACAGGTAGGCAGCATCTTGAAGATGCCAGTGGGATATTTTTCTGGTTGCTGGAAGTTTCATAGACATTACCCACCCTGCATACACATCTTCTCAGAAAAGCACCTTAGTTACCATACATGCGTATTCTGCCATTTTCACTAATGAGACCCAGCAGCACTTTGTTTATTCAGACATGATGTGCTTTGCTTTTACAATACGCTGTTCTGGTATACCTAAAACGAACATCAACTCCATTGTTGCAGATCTGTAAACATGCTTTGCTTTGTGAAGTGTTCAGGTATGTCCGTCAGTGAGAAAGGGGTACATTTCATGCCACAACAGGGAGAAGCCAATAAAGGGACAGGTCCTAATCGAGGTTCACAAAATAAAACTTCTGTTCCAGCATTCCTCCCCAGTCCCTGCTCTCTGAAATGTATGCAGATTGGCTTTTAGCTTTAGAAAAGTCCTAACTTTGGTAAGAAAAATGGATCTAGTTGTTTGCAAAAACTTTGCTTTCTGTGAGCTAGCTATTCCCTCTATGAACTGTGCAGAATGCTGGATCCACCAATCAGTCACACAGGACTCAACAACATGAATGAGCTTACCTTTGTATTCAGTTGCTGCCTTACACAACGACAAACCTTTCCCTCTGAACCAGGATTCTCTCTGTCCACCAAGCAGATTGGCTGCAGAGCAGCTAGGGACAGTTCTTAGAAGGCCCAACTCTGTTTGGGTGCTTCAGAAATACTTGCTAGCTGAGAACATAAGTAGCCCTTGGTTTTAAACAGAAATCAGTCCTTTGTTTTCCTCTCTGTACTAGTAACTAAGCAAATAGGTTTGGTTACTTCCCGCTTTAGAGAAAGTAATCACTCTTTTGGTTTGTAACTGAATATTAGATATTCTAGTTTTAAACAGAAAAAAATATCTGTGCTTTTATATGTAATTACTAATTCTTGTTCTATAAACCACCTAAATATTGTGAGATTGGTGAAGATAAATTACTTGATATTTTTGGGTTTTTCAACCATCATGGCCTTATTTGTTCAATTTTTCCAGTGTTTTAAACCTGTGATATAGATGTTTATTGCAAAATCTACATATTGTATAAAATATATATTTTGTGTCAATCTTTTTGTGCGGCGACAGCAGCTTTAGCTGCACTATAGACTTCAAGTGGAGTTTGAAGAGCTTTGTAGGTGTCCTGGGTCCATGAGATGGGCAGTGCCTGTGGTCAGATGATGTACGTGTGTGTAGTCTAGAGTGCAAAAGCTGTTTTCTACCTTTTGTAGTTCTTTCTTAAGAAATAAATTCAGCTGTGTTCTTTGCCTAGAATGCTGCTTGCTTACTCTTCCCAAAGTAAAAGTTCGTTTTTGTGCTAACCAAAGAACAGGACAGGCTCTGTGACTCTGACAAATCTTAAGGGCAAAACTAGATGCCATGTGAACTATAATAAAAATGTAGTTTTCAACTATTAAATAACTGTTGCAGGGATGGGGGGTACAGGATCATAGTAGACAAGATTAACTTCCAAACCACAAGGAAGAGGCCACACTGAGATGCAATTAAAATCCCCTCTCCACAATCCCAGGAAGGCCTTGGACATCTTTTTAAGAACTGGATGTTAGTTGCTTATATCTGATTAACACTTCATCTTGTTTGGGCATTTTGAAGAAGGGTAATAAGAGCCCAGAAACTGACAATATATTTTAATGTGAAGACCTGGTATTTGTTTGGTATTTCTCTGATGTATGACAGTTGTGCTACATGTGAAGCAAAACAAGGCAAGTTTTTCAGAGGTTTTTGTTTCCGTCAGAGATAGTCTAAAAATTGCCTTTACTCATGCAGACTATGACTTGTTACAGCTGTACAAAAGAGTTCATAAGGGAAAAAACAAGACAAAATCTTGATACTGTTACCTCTGGGTTTTGCTTGTATGTTTTCTGCATTTATGAGAAAACACATCCCATTCCAAGACAGGTTTCAGAACTGGAGAAGAAGTGCTTCCTCCCCTACCCCTAATCCACCATGAATTTTATCATTATTAAGATGGTTACAGATAAGGCTTTTATCATGCTAGTGCTTTAAATCATTCACTTAATTTTACAGGGGTTTCTGATATTGCCCTTCTCCATTAATACATCCTTATTTTTCTTACTAAAAAGTATTAAGTAGAAAAATGCAAGGAGCTCTCTGTCTGAAAATAATTCAGTTGCATTATTCTTTGTACCAAAATATAAGAAAGTCCATGCTCATGACACTGAAAGGTCACATGCTCTCGAGTCCCGCTTTGTGGCCTACAGAGAAACCACAAGGAAAACAAGAGTGTAACAGATGTTTTCTGCTAATGTTCCACAACACAGCACCTCTGATACGGGGACTAATACATAACCATCATGATTAGTAACTACTGATAGATTTAACATCCATGAATTTGTAAACTTTCCTCCCAAAGCCATCATCCATATTGGCACTATCCCTCAATATGGTACTCGAGTTTCAGTGTCTTAGGTGCTATATGAATAGTACTTTCTTTTCTCCTGAATCTCTCAACATTCAGCTGCAATGGATTTCCCTGTTCTTTTACTGAGAGGAAATTTTCTCCAACACAATATTTCTATCGTGACCACACTGAGCTAGTGTGGCATAGTGATTTAAGTGCCAGCCCAGGACTCACGGAGACCAGGATACACATCTTCACACTGCCATAGAAGACCCATGGAGTGCCTTAGAGAAAGGCAATGGCAAACCACCTCAGAATAAATCTTGGTTGGAAAAGGGTCACCAGAAGTCAGAAATGACTTTAAGGTACACAACCTCTGCCAACACTACTCACCTACTATAAGCAACAATCTTAACCAGCATATTATTTTCTTATAGGGACTTGGTTCATACTTATTATTATTATTATTATTATTATTACAATTACCTTTTTCTGCACGCTATCCAACTTTACTATAATATCCTTCTTGGGAGGTGACTTTAATTACACACAGTATTCCGATGGGGTCACAGCACAGATTTGTATAAAAACACTTTCTACAAATCATGATGCTATTATTTTTTGGCATTATAAGAAGTGACTTATTTTGACATCTTTCCTATGACTCCCAGAGGAATACATCACTGTATAACAACACACAGCATGGAAGGCACAACCATGCTGCAGTTGTAAGCATGGCTGTATCTGTCTTGTACTGGTTGCATAGGAGAAAAGTGGGATATAAGAAAATCCATCTTTTCACTTGCTACCAGAAGCTGAACACTCTTATTTTGACTTACTTACCTTGGCTATGCTGTCAAGGCAAGCTACAAAAAGCAACTTCCACTCACATAAGCATTCTTTGGTTTGTAGTCAGTGTATAATCTCAAGTGTGACTATTTCACTTTCTATGGTGGTCAGGAGACTATGGCCTCAAATCCCCACTGAGCTTACTCTATAAGGAAAAATGAAACGACAAGAGCCAATGTCAATTTAAATGTTTATTGCAGGAACAGAAAACCTGCTTGGACAATTAGGATGGGTTAAGGGGTGGCATCTATTAAGAGGGGGGGGGGAATCACTCCTCCAATGGGAGTGGTGGTGAAGTGCCTGAAACAAGAATGACATTCAAAATAGGGAAGAGGGTTTGGTCTCCTAAAAACAGATTTTAATTGCCCTGGGTCATTAATGCTTTAGCACCAGGGGAGGGCAAACCCTGTGTGAAGACTTGCACCTGCTGAACATCCTTGTGGCTTCACAGAGTAGACAGATGCAGTTAGTGGAGAGTGGGGGCTCCTGCATACAGGAGTTGCTTTCTAGGGATGGCACAAGCTCACGCTAGAACTTATGCGGTCCAACCCCGAGACAAGCCTTAAAGGAAGTCAGTTCTTCAGAGCATCTGAAAGTGGGCTTGTGGTCCCCATCCCATATGCAGAGATCCTGAAGCACGGTGCAGATCTATCCACAGACAGGTCCAACACAATCAAGGTAAGCTGGGCAATTGTTGGTCAAAAGGGGATGGGAATTAAAAACAACTTTTAACAAGGAGGTAGTTGAATCTGACACACATTATGGCCGGGAAATGAACTACTGATGCAAGCTTCTTTGAACCTGACTTCATAAGACAATCCCTGTGTAGCGCTCATTGTCTGCAAGGGAATTTCAAGGAGCAGCCTGCAGGGGGAAAGAGACAAGCAAGTTAGCTACATTACACACTGTGCAGCCTCTACAACCTCAGGAACAGGTTGCCTTTCAAAACACCCGAGGATAGAAGCTGCCAAGAATCCAACAGATTACCATTTAGGGCACCATGGTAATTGGTCAGAACATAAGGAATGTGTGAACTCCTTTTCTGGAATTACAAGTCAACATGGCCAATAACTGGCATTTCTATATGAGCCAAAGCTCTCTTTGAATTGCAAATGAGGTGTGAGGAGGAAACCTGTTACAGACAGCCCAAATAAAGCTGCTTCGAGTCACAGTGGAGGTATGGTGTTTCAATGATGATGCGTCCTGCAGTCCCGACACCAAAGCCACGCTCCAGCCCTAAGGACTGGAGCATGACTTTGGTGTGGCTTCTGGACTCTTAGGACGTATGCATCATTGAAATACCATACCTCCACTGTGACTCGAAGCAGCTTTATTTTGGCTGTCTGTAACAGGCCTATAAATCATAATTTGGGGCCAAAAAAGGCCCATTAAAAACACTGAGCAGCTTGATCAGCTTCTGTGGAACCGCTATGGTTAGCTCTGACTAGTTAGCCTTGCCTTTATATCACCAGGCAGAGAATAGGGAAGAATATTTAATCTTCTTTTAAAAAAATTAAAAATAATATTTTAAATTCAGACTCACCCATGTGGATATTTCTCCCACAGCATTCCTAGCCTTTTGTGTCCATGTTCTTTCTTTTCTCAATTATAATAGAATTACCAACATATTTGTAAGATTTAGGATCTAGATCTTGGATCATTCTTCCGGTAGTTTAGAATCTAAAAAGACTCACGTGGTGCATCGACACTATAAAAATAATGCAGTTTGACACCACCTTAACTGCAATGGCTGCATCCTACAGAAACCCGGGATTTGTACTTTTGTGAGGCATTGGCATTCTGGCAGAAAATGCCAAAGGCCTTGTAAAACTACAAACCCCAGGCCTCCATAGGATGGGGCTACAGCACTTAAAGTGGTGCCCAGCTGCATTATTTCTACAAGGTAGATGCCCCCTTGGTTTAGCATTTGATAGAAAGTTTCAAAGGAAGGCAGGATTTCAGTTTTGGTAAAGGTTCAGGACTGTGGGTATACCAGTTATTCTGGATGTACTTATGCTGAGAAGCTTTTCTAGATTTTTCAGTATCAATATTGGATATCCTGATTACCTTATTGGTAAAAAAAAGCATCAATGCAAAATGGATTTTGTTTTTAAATAGAATTTTGGTATCTTCCAAGTTGATATGAACAATATGCACAGCTGATTAGCTCAGTTCACTGGAGTATGCAAAGCAGCCACAAGTGTTTTTATACCTTTTTATGGCTTCAGCCACAAAGAAAGGAAGTCGCACTCAACTGAGGAGGGCTTACTTTGAGTAAACCTGCTTAAGATAAGGCTGACAAGGTCACTAACTACACTAACTTAAGAACAGTCCTACTAGGTGCCTGTGAGAAAAAGCAACTTAGGTAGAATTGACTGCCATTCCTTTGTTTCAGGCTAACAGCCACTCCCAAATGAGAAATCCAGCTGGCCAGTGAATCAGTCCTTGCTCTGCTCCCCTCCCTGATTCTATCAATTCTGTTGTGATAAAGGAGCCTCAGGAAAGCCAGAACTGGGAAAGGTTACATTTTAAGATTGTAATTCCCAGAATCTTATAGCCTGAATTAAGCAGCACTAAATGCTTAGGCCAACTCACTTATGCTTTGGAGCAAATATTGTCAGATGACTTCAGATGTAATGTTTCAGAAGAAAAGTAAGGAGGCTCTATTGGAGAGTGAAGAAAACATTTCCCCTGCTTAAAAAAATTAGGAGAACCAGTATAATGTAGTGATTTGAACATTATACAGCTCTGGAGACCAGGGTTTAATTCCCTGCTCAGCCATGAAATCCACTGGCTGACCTTGAGCAAGTCACTCTCTTTCAGCCTCAGGCAGGCAGTGGTGAACCTCTTCTGAACAAATCTTGCCAAGAAAAGCCCATGATAGTTTCACCTTAGGGTTGGCATAAGTCTGTAATGACCAACAGCAAAGATATTAGGCGGGATGATATGGCCTGAAGAGGAAATGATGAACCATTTATGATGGATGCGTGGAAGAAACTTAGGTGGGATACAAACCGCCGCTTTGCGGCACTTCCCCGCCGCCGCCGTTTGCTCCGTGCAGGAGCCGCAGCAGCCAAACCGCGCAACTCCCGCGCGGAGCAAAAAAGAAGCTCCATTTCGGAGCTTCTTCTTGCGGCGCACTGATGACGTTGCGAAGCGCCGCTGGCGCATTCGCGACGTCATAGGCGCCGCGACACGTCTGGACGCGATGCGTCCAGTATGTAAAGATGGCGGCGCCCATGTAGAAGGGGCGCCGCCATCTTGTACGTATAGGATACATACTAGGGTTAGGGGGGTGCAGAAGCACCGTCCCTTCCTAACCCTAGTACGTATCCTATACGTACTATATGGCGGTTTGTATCCCGCCTTAGATTTTTAAAAGAGCATACTATTGACTGGGGAAGCTATGCAGATGAAGGTGAAAAGGAGGCAGGAATGTAGATTAGGCAAAGGACTTTGGCAGACATTTCTTCAAAGTGTCAACAGAAAGATTAGCACCTCTGAAACAGTGGTTAACAAAGATCTGCTTGTCACAGGCTATGGGGTGTATGGGTCAGGTTTGTCTGTTTGTACTATGAAATGAGCTGGTTCATGGTGTAATGCAGGAGTGGAGAACCTTTGTTTTTGTTGAGGGCTGGTCATACACAGCTGGGTGTGACTGGGCCAGACCGAAATAAGAGCAAGACCATCTCTTTTCTTTCTGCAAAGCCTCCTGCCTGCACCTCTCTTCTGTCCTCCCCACCCAGCAGGCTGGCAGCCAGGTGACAAGTTGTTCTTGCCAGGGGTTTGTAACTCTGACTTGCAGAAACTTTTTGAAATTAGGCCAAGGTCCAAAGGTTGTTGCTCCTAGTGCAGTAGGTTGTAGCTTGGATTTAGTTGCAGGGATGCCTGAACTCAGATCCTCATTAGCCACTATGTGACAAGAAGGCTTAGAATCATAGAGTTGGAAGAGAACATAAAGGCCATCCAACCTCCTTCTGCCATGCAGAGAATCATAGTCAAAGCATCCTTAACAGATGGCCATCCAGCCTCTGTTTAGAAACCTCCAAGGAGGGAGACTCTACTGCTCTCCAAAGGAGTGTGTTCCACTGTCGACCAGCTCTTACTGTCAGAAAGTTCTTCCTAATGTTGAGGTGGAATCTCTTTCCCTGGAGCTTGCAGCCATTGTTCTGTGTTCTAGTTTCTGGAGCAGCAGAAACAATCTCGCTCCATCCTCAGTGTGACACCCCTGAGAGCTTGACAGTCTCAGAGTGAGGTCAGGGGTAATGTTTAAATAGAAGCTGCAGCAGGTTGTGGTATGAAATTGGCTTTAAAAGTGAAAAATTCAGTCTGGGTCCAGCAACAAACTACTACCCAGCCAGAAGAAGAATAAAACCTCTAGGAAAACTTCATTATATTCACTGATCCCCCCCTCCCCAATTTCTTATGCAAAAGCCACACACCATAAATAAAATATTACATTGTTGTTGTGCATTCTCAAGTTATGGGTTGGACTGGATGGCCCTTGTGGTCTCTTCCAACTCTATGATTCTGTTTGTGACCTATGGCAACCCTAAGGCATATCTATCACAGAGTTTTCTTAGTAAGGTTTGTTCAGAAGTTCAGAAAGTTTGGGGCCACAAAAAGGACTTTGGAGGCTTGGTGTGGCCCATAGGCTGCATGTATTTTCAACCCTGGTGTTGATCTTAAAAATACTGTAAAAGCTGAATTCACATACATGCACACATCATATAAATAAAATAAAGAAATGATATGATTAAGTCAGTTGTCCCTCTTGACTCTTCATCTGTATTTCAGGAAGACCCCTTGCTTTTTAAACTGATTACTGCTGTTATTATTTTAACAAAGCACACTTAACATACTTATCCATATCTTATTCTTAAAAAGGAAGCATTTTAAAAGCCACTGCAAAACTGTTCTGTGAAACAGAGATGGGATGTATGGGTCATGTCCTGGGGGCTGGGCAACCTGTATTGTCCATACCTGGCTTTTGCTGCATGTCTTCTTCTCCACCTGAAGACTTTGGTTTTGGGGAAGGAAAAGCCTTGTTTGCACTGATCATGGTACCAGTACTTCCAAGCTGGCCTCAATACTCTACAAACATTACTTCTGTCTTCATCATGAGTCTTGCTTAGTTTGCAGGATTTTGAAGATAACGGAACCCATTTAGGCCACCCTAAAGTCATATTTTGAGGAATGGCATGGTTATAAATAAGATGAATAAAGAATAATTTGGAAGTGAATAAACAGATTTGGCTCACATGTGATCTCTTTGAAGATTGTTGCCATAAAGTGTTTTTCTTTTGTTCTCAGGCTTCTCTAACATCTTCACCTTCTCCTGACGGTAAGTGTTTATCTGTCACGTATGCTAAGATAGACATTTTCTGGACTGCCTTATCACAGTGGGATTGTTCAGCTGGGAAATTCTTGTGCACAAACTCCATTGAAACACACAGCAATCACACCTTTGTGCAAAAGTGTGGTCTTCTCTTCTGAGTGAGTCCATTGGGCTTCTGTGTTCTCTCCATGACTCATGAAATCCCAGTCCCATCTTGCCCACAGCTACAGCTTTTGCTCAACCCTCTGCTTTACCCAGTTTCTTGCAGCCAGGTGTGATACAATAACTCTAAAACATGTTTCAGCAATTGTGGCAGGTGCAGGGGCCAATTTTCCACCTCTGCAGAGGCCGCAATGTATCATTTTTGGTTGCAGAATCAGCCGGACATCACAACTGGAAGTGGCTTCCAGTTGAGACTTGTCGGATCTGTTGTAGATTTACATAGCAGGGATCTGCTTGTGGGGGATTCCAGAATTAGATCTGATGCTCCTGGAGGATTCCAGGACTGCTGTGTATTTCAAGTTTAAAAAATGCCCATTAAAAAAGTAAAAACATTGCAGGGGGGCTGGGGCTTTGGGTGGCCTGCGGAAAGCATGAAGGTACAAAAAAGGGCCCTGAACTCTGCTTAACGCCTATGAGCCAAAGAGTTCCCAAGGTGCTTCTCCTCAGGTGTTTTTGTAACTTACTACTGCATACGTATATCAGAACTTTCACACATGCCCAGCTGAAAATGTCTTCCTGTAAAAGGACTCTGAGGGTTGGAGGTACTTTCATTGAATACTCTGACTCGTTTGTTCTAAGGAACAACAGGTGAGGAAAGCTGGACTTTTATATACAGTACCTCTTAACTTGCTGATACAGCCTTGTAGGGCATTCAGATAAAAACATAATCATGGGACTTTCCAGCCTGCGTTCAGGCTGTGTTTCTCTTTTACCCTTCTGTGATGAAGGTGTTGGAGAACTGGCCAACTAAGCAATCTTTGGTCTGTTACAGATGCCAAAATAAAGCTGCTTCGGGTCTCTTTGGAGGTATGCTGTTAAATGATGCATTGCATCCTAAGAATCTGAAACGCACCAAAGCTGCACTCCAGTGCTTAGGAATGGAGTGTGGCTTTGGCACGACCTCCCGGACTCTTAGGACCCATGCATCATTTAAATAGCATACCTCCAAAGAGACCTGAAGCAGCTTTATTTGGCAGTCTGTTAACAGGCTCTTATCTCACCTTCAGCCATTACTCTAGCCCATCCAACATGGATTCCATTTTTCTTCACCTCTTCATTTAACTAAGCAGCGTACATTGCCCTTAATCCATTCCTTGACCCATATACAACCAAACACCTCTTTCCTGCCCCTTTTTAATTCTAGTGACACCAGAGCTCTCTTGAGATCAAGATCCCCCCCCCCTGCTAAACCAACCCACAGTTGTGTATTATGGCCGGAGGGTTGCTTTTCAACTCACTTGTTTTGGGCATCACAAATAGGGTGCATCAGCAGAACGCTTATTTAGCCCTTGGATTTAGGACCCTGAATGGGCCTGGCAACTCTTTCTGAATCTGACTTATGAATTCCTTACCAGGAGAAGTAGCCTTGGGTCCAGACTTGAGTTGGCTCCTGTCCCACCCAAGAGAGCTGTGAGGACAGCTGCCAAAGAGACACTGCAAAATGTAACATGTCAGCGATGGTGGGTACTACAAGAGACAAGGTCTACTGTTAAGTAAGGGACAGGCCAGGTGCTCAGATGAGCCCATACCCAAGGTCTGTGGCTGAAGCTCTTCTGCTATCCAGTAGAAGCAAAAGGGCAAAAGTAGGCCTGTGTCCATACTCCACCCGATGTAGACCTTAAGAGAGAAATGGCAGAGAAGTTGGCATCCTGAAAATCTCATCTTTCATTGAAAATAAATGTCTTAACTGAGCAGGTCTCTGGACTTTTTGGCTGCAACTATTGGCTTAAAGTGTGGAGGGCAGCCTTCCTTGTGGGACCGCAGGTACTGAGAGTAGGAAAAGTGCGACTCTCTTTGGTAAGTTATGATAGGACCCTGTATCGCTTATGGACATATTTGGAAGAAAAAGCACATATAGAAATATCTTGGGCGGGGGGGGGGATACTTTTGTCCCACTTCATAACTGACAAAAAACAGATGAATGACTAATATGCTGTTTGCTTGTTAACATTTATACCCCATCTTTCCTCCAGTGAGCTCAGGTGGCATACATGGCTTTTTTCTTCCCCATTTATTTTCATAGCAAATCCATGAAATCTTTCACCTGAGGGTGAGTGGCTGGCCCAAGACTACCAGTGCTTTCATGATAGTGGAGATTTGAACCTGGCTCTCCCTAGTCTTACGTTATCCATACATACTAACTATGAGACCACATGGTTCAGAGAGGATTCACTCCAGGTTGAGATCCAAAATAGGGTCATGGCAGGAAAGACTTTTTGACTGTGATCTCATGAGGACATGCCAGGCATAGCTCTCTGCAGCTACTGGGTGAACTCTTAACAATACCCATCTCTTAACATGAGTGATCCTGATGCACTGAAAAGTGCCATGGAGGATTCCAGAGGTCACACTCTGTTCTTTCTAGAAAAAGGCTGCTGGCGTTCACCTTGCTGTATGTGGGTGCCCTCAGTGCAACTGGCCAAGACCATATGTGTACCCTCCAGTGTTTCACAAATGAAAACTAGGACTTACATATCCAAGAGATCAAAAAAGCACGAATTAGGAGGTGCTGCAGCTGTTTACTTTGCCAGAGTGTACAGGAAAGACAAAATTCTGCCTTCTCCTCTCCTCTCTCACAATGGTAAATTAAACTCAAATTTTTTTGCACTTTGAATTCATTTTGTAGCAGTTGAATAAACCGAACAAAGGGGACAATGAGAGGATGGAGAGAGAAACTTGGACATTTAAAAAGCAGCTGGAAAAGGACTAAAGAGGATTAAATAAGACTGTCCTTGTCACACACAGGAACAGTGAAGGATATGGTACTACCGTGTAGTTCAACAAGTTTGTCAGTGGCACAAGAGATCGCATAGGATTAGAACTGATCCTGTTGTTGTTGTTGTTGTTGTGTATTTTTATTTATATAGCACCATTGCTGTACAGTAAACCACAAAAAAGGTGGGTCCACACTACTACACCGGGGGGAGGGGAGGAAAGAATAATAAATATATAAAACTAATAAGATAATTGTAAACAAATTACCCAGATAAAATACCAAAATACAGTATAATTATAAAGCAAACTAACACATGCATATAATTAAAAACAGAACATATATAAGCAATATTAAACTAACATTCCAAAAGCTTTGAAAAATAAATTTTTAACTGAAAGTATATGTACAAGGAGTGCAGTCTACAAATGTTCAGGGGCAATTCCAAAAGTAGGAGCACCAAGTGAAAAGAATGAACTATGAATGAACCAAGGAAAAGCCAACCCTTGGATGAATCAGAAGCCTAGCAGTTCCTAGAACAAGAGCTTGAGCAGGGTGCAAAAAAGAAATAAGGGCTGCACATTAAGGGACAGCTAGGTGTATAGGGCTTTGACTATCAAACAAGGAGCTGTATTGAATCTTAGAAGGCATGGGTATGAATGAAGAGATATTAAAAGTGGGGTAAACATGATCAAAACATTGTCCAAAAGGTAATCTTAGCAGCATAATGTTGAATGGAAACCAGAGGGACTAAGATGAGATAATGGAGACCAGTCAAAATAATATTACAGTAATCAAGATGGGAATGAACCCAAGACATGAACAATGTCTTAGCAGAGAAAGCAGGAGGGAAAAGTCTGGTTTTGGCAAAGTTATTAAAGAGAGAAAAAAATATGCATACGACTTGCTTACTGGCCTCATGTGAGGAACAAAAGACAAGAATAAGAAGAAGAACGCCAAAACTACATGTTACTTCACAGGAAAAATGGGAAACATTATTAACAGTGATGGGGATGTATGTTGTAAAAAAGGTTTTGGGGGAAATAATAATATAATAATAGTTTTGTCTTTGCCATGTTAAGTTTTAGGCAATGATGAAGCACACCTGCGGAGATAGTTGAAAGACTTGCCTGTAATCCAGTGTAGAGAGTTCTGGAATGGAAAACACAACTGAGCATCATCGACATAAAGATGCTATGGAACCATATGAACTGATAAGATTACCCAAAATAGTGTATAACGAGAAACTAACAAGGACCCAGAACAGTTGAAAACTGAACAGTAACCTCTATTCATGAAGTGAATCCACAAACAGAACAGATCAAGTGTGGCAAAGACTGTACAGAGATCAAGCCAGGATAAGTACAGACTTGGCCTGAAGGGGATCACTTGCGTATTTGTAGAGCTGTTCTGCAGAGTGCAAAAGGCAAAATCCAATTGAAGGGATGTGCTACAGAAATAAAAGAAAGAAAGTCAGGCAACTACATAAACAGATTTCAAAACTTTTGAGAGAAGGTAACAGTGAAACCAAGTGATATTAGAAAAAAACGATCAAGTGAAGGGCTTCTGTAAGTTTTACGACTCTCTAAAATTGGAAACTCTAGCATTGTTCACTCATTGTGGGTAGTTGTTTAGGTTCAGGCTGCTTGAGTGAAATATCAGATTCTACTCTGCACATGCTTTATTCCCTAATACCAATGTGGTATAGTGGTTTGAGCTTGGACTACCACTCTGGGACCAAACTTCCAGGTGATCTTGGGCAAATCACACTCTCAGCCTCAGAGGAAAGCAAAGGCAACCCCTCCCTCTGAACAAACTTGCCAGAAGCCCCATGATAGGTTCACATTAGAGTTGCCATAGGTGGGCACACAACAACAACCCAACAGACTGAAAAACCTGGATCCAGCAGTGTGCATTGGTATCTCAGTTATCTGTAGATAACCTTGCGATGTGAGTTGCTGGCTCACACTGTGTTTTGATTCAGGTAAATGGAAGGCAATGCAACCAACCAACCACAACCCTTCTTCATGTCTATTGCAATGCATTATTCTTCTGCTTATGCCTAAAAAAAATGCTGAATGTGTTTCCCTGACAGATTTCCATATAATCTGTGAGTTCCTCAAAGCCGCTTCTCAGAGGGTTCTTCTCACTACAAGATCAACAATGGTAGTAGAGCTTTCCTAAAAGGCAGGGAGAAGAATTTGCTATGTAGAGTGATGATAAAGAGGCCTACCCAGAATTCTGTTATGTATGCTAGACTGCTACCCAGAATTCTCTGTAATGGGTGAGGAAACTTATTTCTCTACAAGGGTCACATTCCTTCTGGTGTAATTGTCAAGGATGACTGCTGGGGGTGTGGGAGCAATAAAGCAGAAAACACTGCTAGGTGAAGCCAGACCCCAAAACTAGGGGGTGGGTAGTAAAAAACATTTCATCCTATTTTCTCTTTCTGATACCTCCTTTTTCTTTTCACTTCCTTTCTGATATTGCCCTTTCTCTATCTGAGTAATAGTAATGGATGAAAATACAGTATTTGCTACAGGAATACCATAAGCTTAATATATTAAATGTGTTTTATCTTTGTTCCCAATCTGGTGCATGATCAAGTAATTTGATTTTCTGAAAGAGAGAGTTATTTTTTTAAAGAAGTGTAATCACGTTGACAACTTTGTTTCGACTGGTATACCGCCAGCATAGGTTGGTGCAGATATGTGCAAACAGCAGTGAATGGAGACCGGATGTTTTGTTTTGTTAAAGAAAAGTTCAGATATTCAGGACTCTAAGTGTTGTGACATAATGTTATTTTCTCTCCAAAGGTGTGTTTGGCAGCGAATCCAGCCCTGAAAAAGGTGAATGACAAGGTAATCCTGTGGTTGTCAAAGTGGAGAGCTTCGTCATCTCCGGAAAGACTGAAGTGTTGCTGCCACAAAGCCCAACGCTGCAGAGCCCAAATCCCATTGATGCCCTCCCCAGCCCACAAGAAAGCTGGCTGTGGAGAGATGGTCATCCGTGACCATTTGGGGCAGGAAGTGGGCAGCCTGGATGCTGTTGGGCAGAAAACAGAGCTCTATCAAAAGGAAGAGAGTGTGGAGGAGCTACGCCTTTGAGGAATGGGTGTGAGGAGGGGAGTGGGATGCCCCTCCTCACAGTGGCGGCAGGTCAGAACAACCCAGGTGCTTCAGGAAGCCAACTGGATGGTGAGCTTGGAAGACGGGATGGCCCAGAGGGGGAGTCCCCGACGTCACAGGATGAGCATCAGCAATTTCCTCCAAGCCCCTTTAGCATGAGACCGCTGCCTTGATTCCTCAAACAGCAGTCAGATTGAAGAGAACTGGGCAAGAGACAGCTCAAATGGGAGCAGCGCAGAAGTACTGCCAGGACAGGGTGCCAACAAAGTGGAGCCTGAACAGACACAGTAGCTACTGATGTTCTGGCACACGAATCAATAAACTCAGAGCAAGCAACTGAAGAGAACAGGAGGGGCTGGCAAGAGTCTCATGAAACAGAGATCACAGTGCTGGGGCAAGGAGGAGAGAGACCAGAGAATTTGCAAGGTCCACCAAAGAGGCACTGTTTCAGACCAGACCCTTCCGGGCATGAAGTCTTGGAAGAGACCATATTGTACATCTCCAACAGAACATCACTGGCATTCAGAAACCAGGTCCATCTCTGCAAGAGACAGAGGGTCCCTTCTAACCAGACCCCTTCTTCTCATCAGGAAATGGAGGGTCCCTTCCTAGACCAGTAGTTTGTCATTGCTGAATCAGAGTCCCTCAGTTTTTGTGAACCCGAATCCTCCTTTGCAAGAAAGTGAGATATCTCTCTCTCACTCAGATCTCATCCTCAGTGCAGGAACCTGTTTTAGATCCAAAACCCATCATTCTGCGGACTCTTTTTCCTCTCCTTCAGAACAGAAGCCATCCTCATTACAAGGCCATGGCCCACTTCTTTGCAGGGAAGCTAAACAACCTCATTGGACCAGATCCATTCCCCTCTGCATGAAACTAATGCAAAATGCCCTGGATCAGATCCCAAGCTCTTTACAAAAGCACTTCTGTGCCAGATCCGACCCTACCACCTCCTTCACCA
The DNA here is from genome assembly GCF_019175285.1 of Sceloporus undulatus. Taxonomy (NCBI): domain Eukaryota; kingdom Metazoa; phylum Chordata; class Lepidosauria; order Squamata; family Phrynosomatidae; genus Sceloporus; species Sceloporus undulatus. The sequence continues at coordinate 194,817,979 of NC_056523.1, forward strand.
GCACACCACCTGCCAGACAAAGAGCATTACTTCCTCTTGCATTTGAATTGAGAATCTTCACAATCTCCTCAACTTCAGAGGGTCAGGAATTTTCTGTGATGGAGGCTAAAAGGTCTTTTCCAGACATAACCTCCTCTTTGCCTGATCCACATTTCTTCTCTGCCTTGCTCAGTCAATTTCTTCAAGATACCCAAGGGATGACTTTGGAAGAGATTTTGGTAGAACTTCAGAAACCAAGTACCAAACACACCGCGGCTCAGATTCCTCTCTGCCAGAGGTGACAGTATTCCTCAAGACCAGGCCCCATCCTCCAAGGGTGAGATGAACATTTGGTTCACACAGAACTCCAGTCCTTGGCAGCCAGGTCCTGCCAGTTCAGCAGGACCAGGAAAACCAATTTCTGGAGGCAAAGACCCTTTCTTCTCTGCCAGAGATTGGTGGGTCTTCTACAGAGGAGTCTGTGGAGCCTCTGCCAAGTCAGAATTCACCCGTCTCCCTGAAGGCAGAACCCCACCTCCCAAAGAGGCCCAGACACTGCTGTGGAGCAGATGCCAACCTCTGCTCAGGGCCAGCCCCTTTCTCTGTAGAAGCAACACAGATCCTGTCGGAAAAGCAGGTCTCCATCTGCTGTGGAAGGAATGCCTGCACTGCTGACCCAAGCCCCATCCTCCTGTCAAGTCCCAAATGCAATACTTCAGGATACAGCAAACGTTCCAGATGTTTGCTCTCATCCAGCCAAGAGATGCCCAATCCCTCTGGGCAAGGCAGCCATTGTGGCAAACCAGGACTGAAAGAAGGTGTGTGATGCCAGCTTGGCCTCAACAACCACAGAAGAGACTCCAGAAGTCCTGGGAAACCTACATGCGAGCAGCAGCCCCTGCTGAACAAGACAACAGCTCTGTAGCCCTCCACAATTCTGTAGGGAGACCAGAAAACAACCCAAGACAGGGATCCTAAAGCCCCAGGGCAGCCCTAAGTCAGAGACCCAACCTACACACCTCCTCTCCACACATGCCTCTTCCTGCCAGCTCCAGTCCACTGGGTCCCGCCCAAGAGGAAGGCCAAGAACAGGCCAGAGCAGGCGCAAGCGAAGTCATTCCAGTGCTGTTCGTCAGTGAGCCCCCGGGCGCTTTTGCCCCAGCTGAGATACCCTCCTCCTTCTACCCTCAGGAACAGGGTAGTTGATCTGGTCCCAGCAGCAGGCTCTGGAACTGGTAACTTCACTCCTGCCAGTAGTCTAATGTAGGCATAACATATCCACACACATGAGCACACACAAACCACACAAATCCAAATCTTTGGTTCCTTGGAGGGCATAGAGTTGCTCGTTTTGGAGCTTGGCCCCTGGAGGGTTTTGTCAGTCACAAGCAGAGCAGTGGGTATGACTCCCTCCCTCCTCTCCTATCCACACGCCAACCTCCCTGATCCTCTGGAGGTGGTGACAGGAGAGACCAGCAATGCAGTGTCCTCATTTGGAGAAGTCCCTGCATGTCTAGACTGTCCATATTCACGCATGCACATTGACACATGGGTACTCTTCACCACACATGCCCACAGCACCCTGTCATTGTTGGACTGCATTCCTCTCACAAGACCTACCCAAACTGAATCCCTGTGACCCTCACTGCTGAAACCCTTCACGTATCCCTCATGAGCACGCATTCCACCCCCTTCCGTGTGCATGGATTCTCAGTGCACATTTAAATGCACATATTTGTGGACACGGTGTAAAACATGCATGTGCAAATACAGATGTACAGTCCTATGTTTGCTCTCACTGGCTTGCCCCGCAGCAATTTACTGCTATTGCCATTACACACAATTCCCATGCTCCTACTAATTTGTAGAATAACTGTCACAGAGCTGGCACAAATGCTACACACATGCATGCAGCATTCTTGACATCTTTACCCTTTACATGTGCTTGAATCCCTGGCCCAACTTGCCATGACTTCCCACAGTAGTATAGACCACGTTCCAGACATGGAAACAAAACCTTCTTCCCTTGGCCACCAACTCCTGCACACTCTGCTTCGAGATGGCCCAGCCGCGTATGATGGATCTAGCTCAGCACTACAACACCCATGAGCAAAAGAGGACTCCCTGCCAATTGGCCAGTGTGCTGGAAGAGACTTGGACCAGCATGCTGGAAGCCCTCTCTCCTGACTATGACCTCCCAGCCAGGCCTCCTCTGGCGGCCCCAAGATAGACTGCTCTCCCTCCCTACAAACAAAGGCCAAAGGGAGCAACCTTTCCTGACTGACTCTCCATTCCTGTAAACAACCATAGGCTGGTGCTGTGCCTGTCAGGGCACAAAAGACCCCCCAGCCCTCTATAACCTCCCTTCCATGACTCTTTATTCTATGCACTTTGTTTGAATTCCCAATAGTATATAACCTTGTTTAGGGCCCCACCAAAGCCAGTAAGAGCCTTTTACATGTCCGTTCCGGGCAGATACCGAAAGATTCTCAATTAACGTCGGATTCAATGACCAACTTGTGATCTGCGACTGTGCTTGTGGCGGAAGTAAGCTGTAGGCCACTGGAGTTGGAAAAAGGCTGTTTAGCCAGATCTTTGGGTGATCATAGTGTCTTTCCAGAAACCGACAGCATAAGGGAGAATCAACATGGTCCACACACAGGCTCGTGGAAGGGGCCTTGGAATCCTTCTCTGCCCTGAAAGAGCTGCTGAATTGGATAAGTTCCTTTTGAACCACAACTCACATGAATCTTCCTGGGAATTCTGGAAACTGTAGCCCAAAAGAAAAAAGAAAAAAGGTGGTGGGGCAGGGGGACTTCTCAAAAACTTTAGATGGAAGAGGCCGCTAAGAATTGCTTACTGGCAAACTTTCTCCAGTGAGGGGATTGTCTCAATAACACATTGAGGGCATTTAGCATTTATATTATGCTTTTGAAATGCTGCAGGGTGTTTACATATGCTATCTTGTTAATCCTTGCAGCAAGGTTGGCCCTCCATTGTTTGATTGCAGCTCTATCATGCTTTATTAGTTGCATGTGCTATAATACAACACCCCCCCAAACAAAATTGGTTTTGCTTTGTCTCAGTTATTTGAGTCAAGCACCACAGAAGCATTCAGGAGAGCATGTCTGACTGTGCCACTCTTACCAAGTTTGGGCCCCCCTGCTCCTGTTGTTTGACCACCTATGTAGAGCTTTGAATAGCCATTCTTTTTCTACTCATCTTGATATTCCCCAACTGTACATACAATAATGGGTGAGTTGGTGGTGCTGTAGTGGTAGAATCTGGGAGTACATGAACTTACCAAATAGCCCACAGTAGCCTTACAGCAAAGGCACATACCAGAATGTAGACATGATCCATAGTGACGAACTAGTGCTAATGATTTCATCTTCACCAAGGAGTGGATCGTATGTGAAACAAATGAGTGTTATTTGCATTTTGAAGACCAAGGCACCCTAACCATACTTTTCCTAACAACAGGTTGGGTTACAACAACCTACTGTCTCTAGTAAGCCCATTCTCTCCCCTGCTTATGCTAAATCTAGTGAGAGAAACTGCAGCTAAGCTTTTGTGGGATCCAAAGTGAAACCCTGCTGTGAAGTCTGGGAGAATTGTGTGGTATTAAGAGAAAAGTTGTAGGAAGCAGAGGTGGGCCCGCAGTAGTACACAACTCCGTGGGAAGTTCTACTCAAAGACTCATCAAAATAAATGGAGACTGAACAGCAAAGGAAATGTAGTGGTCTTCCCCTCCATCTCAGTGGGGCATATACGTACAGAGAAAGGAACAGAAACTTTCTCTGAAGATGCCAGCCACAGATCTGCTGGCACAAATGTCAGGAATAAACTCTTCTAGAACATGGCCACAGAACCCCCAAAATCCACAAATAAAGACCCAGAAACTTTAACCAGAATGTATGCTTGCCCCAGTACAGTATGTCTAACAGGAGTTATTCAATTGGATTCCTCGGAAGGAGAGCATCTAGCATCAAATTCTCACGACAGATAGAGCTACACCAGGTTAATTGACAACTGGAGGTGAAACTGATCTAGGCCAAGCCTTTGTTCAGTGCCCAGTTGAAGCAGAGAGAGCCACACAGGCTGCCAATTCTGCAATGCCAGCAAACTGATTTTCTTTGCTGAGATAGAGAGGCTCTCATCTCATGGACAAAAGGAGGAGTGACTGTCTCTGTTTAGCATTGCTGAGAAAAAGTGACTCCATTGTGCCAGATCTCATTCTTCTTGAAAAACTCACCTGGTTTCCAGCAACATTCATTCTTGCCCACTTATCCCACTGTGAAACAATTGAGAGCAGTCACTTGTAACCACTTTCATTTTTTCCCCCATCAGGCATCCTGCTTTATTTTTTAGGAGTTGACTTGAAGACCTTTAGTATTGTTGGGCTACAACTCCACTATACCTCCCATGTTGAGGCTGGATAGGGCTGGTGGAGACTTGCCTTTGAATGCCACACACAGGCCCCAGCTTGCTCAGAGTTGAGGTTGCTAATAAATACATGCAGTGGTTGTTTAAATGGCTGCCTTGGAGCTTTAGGGCAAAGTATACAATATGCGGGATCAGTTCTACATACATAGAACAGAGTTTGCTTAGTAGTAATTTATTCTGCCCTGGGGTTTTGGCAAACTGGAGTTTGGGCCTGGGGAAGGGGGAGGAAACTGACGATTCATAATGGATATACTCAGTCCACCAATTATAACTTTGATCTGGCAAGTGTTGCCACCGTGTAAAGAAATTTAGGTATTGTGGTACCCCACAGAGACTTTGGATTTAACTCAGTCCTGACAACTAGGCTCTCTGCATCAAGTCTTTTGTGTTTACTGCCACAAACTTTGGTGCATGGGCAAAAAAACATACAAACATCTTGTGAGGTTTTTGACCATAGGTTTTTGCCCAACGGTAGAGATGTGTGTGTGCTAGATGGGGGGGAAAACCGTGTTGGAATTTAAGGATTTTTCTCTGCAATAAGGAATCAAAGAGGATGCAAGGAATCCTGTAGCATTTAAGTGATAGAACTTGTAGCATTATGCTTTTATAGACTTGGCCTACTTTCTCAGATGGATGGAGTGAAGTTGTTGCCCCACAAAGCAAGAGGCTTGGAAAAACCTCACCAGCATGATAATGTCTCCTTTGAAATGTGGAGAATGTAATCTGATGGAGTATGTAAGAAAGGGTGGGTCTTCTTGCTAGACTTTGATGCCCAATTTATACCAAGAACAACTGCAACAGAACTCCAATTTTCAAAAAATTAAAGGTTTTTATTTAGAACTGTGCAACATTCAAATCCATAAATGCAAAGCCATGCATATAAGATTACCAAAAGCAGGCCTAGAAGGAGGCCTTGTCCAGAAACCTTTGGAAGGGAGACGTGAGCGTGGGTTAGCTTTGACAAAACCACAACCCCAGCCACCTTCAGATTCCAGACAAATTGCTAAACTCAAACGCAGCCTGTTGTCATCACAGATACAGGGCTTGTCTGAAGGATATGAATTTAAGGGCAAGCAGCCCACACAAACATGAGGTTAAGGGTCTTGCCTGTAACACTCTCCTTAACTGTGAAAAGAGGAACTCCTATCCCTCGTGTGTGATAATGTATGTGTCCTGACATAGTACTTAACTGTTGGAGCCCCAACCATGATAGACTTCAAAGTTAGGAGAGATTCTTAGGGAGCCAGCCCTTACTGTCTTTCCGATTGGGAAGGGACAGTCCGATGGAGCGAAGGTTTGTCGTTCCACTGATGCCTGAATTAGTTCTCAGTGCTCCGGAATCTTTCCACTGTGATTCAATTCAATATCGATTATAATGTATAATTTGAATTAACGCCTATAAACCGGTTTTAAAAAAATAGTAGGTTTATTGTGGGTTATTTTTGAAAGCGGGGTACAATTCGCTGTATCCGAAATGGGAATGAAAGGGTGTCTGATTTGGGAACCTGGGATGGGAGGACACGCTCAGGGGCTGGCCTGGGGTGTCACCCTCTTTGTCCTCTTCTGCATACCAGCCACCATTTTCTTCAATTCGCATAGACTTTCCCCGGTGGATTGCAACCTCCCTTGCTCCCACATTCATAGACCGATGTGTGGAGGAGACCCATGGAACCACATTTAAACTATTAGGGCCCATACAGACAGGCCAAAATTAAAAGCTGCTTCAGGTCACTTGGAGGTATGCTATTTAAAGATGCATGCGTTCCTAGAGTCCGGAAGCCACACCAAAACCATGCTCCAGTCCTTAGGATTGGGCGTGGCTTTGGTGCCGCTTCTGGACCTTAGTACTAATGCATCATTTAAGCAGCATACCCTCCAAAGGACCCAAAGCAGCTTTATTTGGCCTGTCTGTACAGGGCCTTCATTTTTTCTTTTTTCACTCTGCACATGCCTGAGCAGCAGATGGGCTTTGCAGGACATCATGCCTGCTTGATCGCTCTCCAAACAGCCCAGAGAGCAATGGGGAGCACAAAGGATTTTTGGAAGGAGGCAACTTCCAGAGGAAAATTGGGTGGGCATTTGCAGGACATCCCTGCTGATCAAACAGCCCAAGGGCATAGAGGGGAGTGCAAAGGATTGGGGGAATGGAGGAGAGCCTGGACACCCAGGGATCTGAAGGGGGTGGGGGGGATCGAGCCTTATCTTCTCCCTTCCCCATTCTCTCCCCAATAATGAAGCCTGCTGCCTTCTCCTCCTTGATCCGGTTTGCTAAGCCTCCTTCTAGTCTGGAGAGACACAACAGAAGAGCCTTGGATGCAGCCAATTTTCATTGGCTGCCCTAAAAATAAAAAAATAAAAACCTAGACTTGTGACATCTGAAGCCTAGGCGCTTGATTGACAGCTTGTGGACACAAATGGGAATGGGGAGCAAGTTAATCCGCTTTAAAATAAAGCAATTTAAAATAAATGGAAACGAAAACAGGGTCTAAATGAATTGAGGTAATTTGCCCCTTTTGGTAATGGAAACGATGGAAAAAATTCAAATTATTCCCGGAACATAATCCGAATCAGAATCGCGCCAATATAATCTGTTTTATCTGCCAAGTGGGACGCCCCCAAAGAGACAAACATGGGAGTAGATTCCAGCCCCAAAAGTAGCCCTGGCAACTTCTCACAAGAAGGCTTGCAATCACACATATACACAGCCTACTGAGGTTTGTTGCAAATTTTCCTTACATCTGCATCTCCTAAACTGGTTTGTTGACTTCGTGAGTAAAGGAAGTGCCTGCATTCACCACCAATTGTTACCTAAAAAGGCAGGAGGCGTGGTAAAACCTCACCAGCAATGCCAATGTCTCCTATTTAATGTTGGGGAATATCAACTCAAAATTGGAAACATACAAGAGGTGGCTAACTTGTCCTAAGATCTTTGACACTCAGTTTTTCCTACAAGATAACTCCAGTTTCAAAGAGCTTTTTATTTGGAACTGTGCAAAGATATACATTCAGACACGCACAAGAGCAAAGCCACACATATAAGATTCACCCAATGCTATAGAAAAAGAGGTTTGGAAAGTTTGGATGGGAGAATGGGAGAATAATAAACAGTCCGGCAGAGGGATGTCCATAGAAAAACACTGCTGATTCAAGGAAGGAAGTGTCAATAAGCAACAAACGTGGAGAAAACTATTAAAAATCTTCAGCTAGCATCCAGAAGCATCTGCTAAAAAAAATGAACATTGGAAATTAGGGAGCTACCCCAGGGTTCACACAGGAAAATTTTAACTTAAAAGAAACCTTGAGGCTTGGACAAGCCAAGAGTCTCTCAGAGGAAGAAGAGAAGACAAAGAAAAGATGCTGGAAATGCTGGAGGCTCAGCTTTCAGCTGAGGAAACACCCCAAAAGTGAACAAAGCCTGCATTTGGGGAGGCTTTTACACCTCCCTAGGACATGTATGCAGGCAGCCACAAAGTGATGGGAAGAAATTTTGATGCTTTCCTGGGCCTCATTCCCACTACCTTTTAATCCGGATCACAAATTGGTTTGAACTGGTTTAAATGACCATGGTTCACAGTTGAAACAAATTGCTAAAGCTAAAGCTAAATAATAATTATTGTTGTTGTTGTTGTTGTTGTTGTTGTTGTTACAGTCGGCCCTTCTTATACACAGATTTTTTATACACAGATTCAAGCATCCATGGTTGGAAAATGTTCCTAAAAAAGTATAAATTTCAAATATCAAACCTTGTTTCCATTTTTTTTATAAGGGACACCATTTTGCTCCGTCATATTTAATGGGACTTGAGCATCCATGGACCTTGTTATCCACAGGGGATCTTGGCACCAAACCCCAGCAGATAACAAGGGTCCACTGTATTATTAAAGTGTCTTATTTTGGGGGAAACATGGCAAGTCTTTTTTTTCTGGACTATGGCCCTAAGAGTCCCTCTCTGGACACAGCAAGACCCTATGTACCCCTCCCCCTTAGCAACAGCCCTATTTATCTTCTCCAGCCTTTGCTGTGATTGGCTGGACCATCTCTCTTCCTATTGGTTGTTACTATGCTGGCTCATCTCTGTCATCATCCCATTGGCTGATGACAGCTGGCTCGTGCCTGCCTGTTGCTACTAGCCTAGCCCAGTATGCCTTTTCTCTACAGCAGGTGGGTGGGGGATTGAATGAATGGAGGAGGGGATTTTAGGAAATCCCAAAACTAAGAGGCTATAGAGGTACTTGAGAGAAGAGTCCTAGGATCAAAAAAGTCCTAAAACTAAATGCTGTGTCAAAAATGAACCCCCATGCAGAAGTATGAAGACTCTGTACACCCCCTTGCTAGCACAGAATGGTGCCCAGATTGTACAGCCTCCATGCGACACTTGTTAATGTTATAGGGCTTCAGCTCCCATCAGTCCTGGCCAATAAAGCCAATGGCCAGGCACGATGGGAGTTATAATCAGCAGCAACTAGGAGGAGACATGTTCCCAATCAGGTCACAAGTTGAACACGAGTCAACAGTGCGATGCGGCAGCTAACAAGGCCAATGTGATTCTAGGCTGTATCAACAGAAGTACAGTGGACCCTTGTTATACGCTGGGGTTTGGTTCCAAGATCCCCCGTGTATAACAAAATCCGTGTATGCTCAAGTCCCATTAAGTATAATGACATAGCAAAATGGTGTCCCTTATAAAAAATGAAAAATCAAGGTAAATGTATGCTTTTTTGGGACATTTTCAAACCGTGTATGCTTGAATCAGTGTATAAAAAATCTGTGTATAAGAAGGGCCGACTGTATAGTGTCTAGATCAAGGGGAGTAATAGTACCACTTTATTCTGCTCTGGTCAGGCCCCACCTGGAATATTGTGTCCAGTTCTGGGCACCACAATTTAAAAACGATGTGGAGAAACTGGAGCGTGTCCAAAGGGCGACAAAAATGGTGAAGGGTCTGGAAACCATGAATCCCTATGAGGAACAACTTCTGTTTGAAGACCTCCAAAGAAGAAGACTCCACCACTCTCTGAGGGAGTTTGTTCCATTCTCAAACAGCCCTTACTGTCAGGAAGCTCCTCCTAATGTTGAGGTGGAATCTCTTTTCCTGGAGCTTGCATCCATTGTTCCGGGTCCTAGTCTCTGGAGCAGCAGAAAACAAGCTTGCTCCCTCCTCAATATGACATCCTTTCAAATATTTAAACAGGGCTATCATATCACCTCTTAACCTTCTCTTCTCCAGACTAAATATCCCCAGCTCCCTCAGTCGTTCCTCATAGGACATAGTTTCCAGAACCTTCACCGTTTTAGTCGCTCTCTTTTTTAATCTTATTTAATAATTTTGAATAAAATATGTATTTCCTTCCTGTAGGTGCATATACTACCAGAATAAGTTTTTTTAATTCTGAATTTGAATCATAACCCCAACATAGTGTCCCTTTGTGTCATGGTGTCCTCTTCTGCTACCAATTTTGAATTTATATACAGAGCTACCCTCTTTCTTTTTTCTGCGGCGGAAGCAAAACATTGTCCAGTTTTATTTATTAAGGTACTTAGTCTTCTTTTGTATGGAGTTTTTGAATACAATATATCTCACATTTGTTGTTTTAAATATGAAAGTTTCCCCCCCTTTTTATTATTCTTTCATTCCCTTCACATTCCACTTTCCCTTTTATTTAGTCTGACAACGGTCCAAAATATACTTCGTAATCCAGTTTTCAACGCATTCTGCCCTGGCTCAATGCTGGGCATTCTGGAACTGTAGTTTTGAATCATTTAGCCTTCTCTGTCAGAGAGTACTGGGACACAAATCAACTACCATTTAGCAATGAGCCAGGCCAGTTAAAGCGGTCTCAACTGGTTTTCTACGTGAGTTTTGGCCCCTATTTGGTCCGCTGCAGCCACGACGGGTGTGTTTCTGTTCTCCCCTTGTTGTTGTCTGGATGCTTTTGTTTCCCCCTTCCGCGGTTGAGAGCGACGTCATGAGCAAGCCGAACATTGGCCCTCTCTAGTTCGTTTGTTGGGTACACCCTCGGGGTATGGTCCTTGCTGATTAGGTCGGAGCAAAGAATGTGTAGTATAGAGCTCTGCCACTGAACCCAAGGCATTGTGCTGAGCTGTTGAAAAATTCACTCAGGGAGTTTGTTTGCTAGATAAAAAACAGGTGTTGAATATTAAAACAAAAATCTACACGGAATAAAACATAAAAAACTTGTTACATTTTAACCTTATCTTTAGTTTATTTTAAAAGATAATTCTTTCTTTGTAAAGGAGAGAGTATTATGTATTGCAGGCATCCCCTCTTTTCAGCGCTTGTTTTGGAGTTTCACCGTTTGGACCGATCTAATCATTGTCATGTAGCAGACTTTTGACCCAGGTCGTTCTTTCGAACATCTCAGCCTTACCCTCCAGTGAAGCCTTCCTTTTCCCATCTTCAAAAAGGAAAAAGGAGGATCCCAACAATTATCGCCCAACTAGTGTGACTCAATACCAGGAAAAGATTATAGAACAGTCATTAGACTGAGAGTCTGTGAAGATTTGAAGGGATGCCATTATCACAGTCAACATGGGTTTCAGAGGAAAAACAGTCATGCCAGACTAATTGGTCTCTTTTTGATATCTTGATTTCAGTAAGGCCTTTGACAAGATTCCCATTGACATTCTTGCAAAACAAGCTGGGAAATATGGGACCCAGTGCTATTCAATATCTTTATCAATGACTTGGATGAGGGGATATAGAGTGCATGCTTATCAAATTTGCGCGATGACCCCAATTAGGAGGTCCAGAGGACAGGATCACAATTCAAAATGACCTCAATAGATTTGAAAGGGGCCAAAGCTAGAAAATGAATTTCAACATGGACAAATGTAAGGTACTGCACTTAGGACGGAAAAATGAATGCATAGATATAGGATGGAAGACACTGGCTTAAGCGATTACATGTGAAAGGATCTAGGAGCCAAGTAGACCACAAGTTGAACGGTAAACAGTGCATGTGGCAGCTAAAAGACCAGTGTGATTTTAGGCCGCACGCAATAGAAGATACAGTAGTGTTAATCAAGGTGTTGCAATCTGGATGTTTCCAGAGGAGGGCAACAAAATGGTGAAGGGTCTGG
>NC_056523.1:194829529-194847239 GCF_019175285.1 Sceloporus undulatus
GTACTTGAAGCAAAGGCAGAATAATAGAGGCTAATTACCCTTTAGAATACAGAAATAAGACATGGCTTTCCAGTTGCTGCTGGACTCTAAATCCCATCAGCTATAAGGGAATTATGGATTACCAGCTATCAAAAATTATCTGTGTTAGAGTCCAATAATATATTTCCAGGGATGCAGGTTCTTTGCCCATAGTATAAGGTTTAACTGGAGGATGGCCTGTTCTGCTTTCATGACATCGAGTTTTTTCAGGGCAGAAAAAGTGCCTTTACTAAGCTGCTTCAGTGCTACTCAGAGGCTTTACTCATTGCATTGATTAAGGAAATCAGGAGTGATCATACTCCTGGCTTGAGGGGGAAGAGTTTTCTATCTTTCCTCTTTCTTGCTTAATCCTCACAGCAGCCCTGTGAGATAGGATCAGATTGAGAAATGACCTTTGGCCCAAAGTCAACAGTGAGTTTCATGCTCACTAGGCACTTGAATTTGGGTCTCTCCCATTCAGCCCTCTCAACTGGCACCATCACAAGAGCAGGGATGTAGCTAGGATTTAGGAAGGGGGGGGTTCCAGACTAAGTGCCACCATTATAATGGGGCTTGGGTGCGGCGGCGCAGCAGCACACACCATTCATTTTTCTAATGGAAGGGGGGGTCCGGACCCCAAGAACCCCCCCTTGGCTACGTCCCTTACAAGAGGGAGCTTGGAGTGCACACAAAAACAAAAATGAACATGAGAAGAGGAACTGGATAACAGAGGAGCTCTGTATGGATTCAGCGTGGTGTAGTGGATTGAGTGTTGGGCAAAGATTCTGGGAGACCAGGGTTTGAATCCCTGCTCATCCATGCAAATATGGGTGACCTTGGACAAGTCACACTCTCTCAGCCTCAGAGGAAGGCAATGGCAAATGTGCTCTGAAGAAACTTGCCAAGAAAATCCCATGAATGGCTTGCGGGCCAGCCTAGCATAGTAGTTTGAGTGTTGGACTATGACTCTGGAGACTAGGGTTCAATTCTCCGCTCGGCCATGAAGCCCACTGGGTGACCTTGGGCAAGTCACACTCTCTCAGCCTCAGGGGAAGGCAATGGCGAACGTTCTCTGAAAAAAACTTACCAAGAAAATCCCTTGATGTCGTCATTTGATGGCATTCAACAACAACAAAGGGTAGGCATAAGTAAGAAATGACTTGAAGGTACACAAGAACAACAACAAATGGCTTAAGGTCCTGGGGAACATGTTGCAATGTTGTCATATGCACTTGGTATCTCCTTGGGCTTAGTTCCAGGACCCACTGGGGATACCAAAACCTGTGGACGCTAAAGTCCCATTATGTAGAATGGAAGAGTAAAATGGTGTCCCATATATACAATCGCAAAATCAAGGTTTGCTTTTTAGAATTAAAAAAAATCAGGCTGTGGATGGATGGATCCACAGATGCAGAATTTGTAGATATGGTGGGTTGACTACATTATTCAACAGCAATAGTTTATGTAATCAGGCCCAAGGAAGATTCCATGTTGAAACGCATGGAATGCAGAAATAAGTGCAGAGATTTCAGGGTAGCCTTAAAAACATTTGGCACCCACCGCACAAGGCTCTAGCAGCACAGAGCCCCAGGATCCTCTGTGGCATCTGCGGGGATGTGTTGTGCTGTGGGAGAGTTGTCTCTGTGTGTGAGCGAGGGAGGGAGAGCGCAAGCGAGAGAGCTCAGGTTCTGTTGTTTGATGGGATTAGAGGACGCTCAAGGACTTGAATAACTGCAATCAAACTGAGAGGCCTTGCCCAGCCACCCTTCGCAGTCCGCCACAGACTGGATCCACCTGGCACTGCTGGGTGGGTGTGGGGAGGCATGGGGTGCATGGAGGTGCCAAGCTCAATGCAGCACCTTCCTGGGATCCGAGTGTTGCAAAGTCACCTCATGCCCCAAGCATGTTCTAATTGCCCAGGTTGGAACTGGACTAATCCTGCTTCTAGGGCCTGCAGCAATGTGGGGAGGAAATGTTCCTTAAAAGGGTTTCACGTCACCCAGGAGAGATTGGGATCAGTTCTGTAAATGGAAAGGGTAGGAAAGCAGCCAGGGAAAGAGCCGGTGAGCCCAAGGTCAGCTTGCAGGGGCTGCTGCCCAGACATCCACTACTGGGGGAAGCAATATAGTCAGAATTGTCAATGAAGCCATCACGATTCAAGCTGGATGTAAAAATATTATTATTATTAGTTATTATTAGTTATTTAGGGCCCGAACAGACTGGGCAAAATAAAGCTGCTTCGAGTCATTTTGGAGGTATGCTGTTTAAATGACACACACACACCTTAAGAGGCCAGAAGTTGCACCAAAGCTGTGATCCAGTCCTTAGGATTGGAGCATGGCTTTGGCATGACTTCTGGCCTCTTAGGATGGATGCATCATTTAAACAGCATACCTCCAAAGTGACCCGAAGCAGCTTTATTTTGGCCAGTCTGCTCAGGTTCTCTATTTATATGTTGCCTTTCTCCTAAACCGAACCCAAGGCAGATCATAAAAGAACGTTAAAAAAATAGCAATATGACTTTAAACGCAGAATTAAAAACATCACATCAATAGAACATGCAAAAAATACAACATTAAAACACACTAAGTTAAAAGTATAAAACCACTAAAAACATACAAAAGCAATCACTCACACCAATAAAAAACCTCCCTGGGTGCAGTTACATATTAAAAGCCTGCCTGAAAGAAAAGTTTCTGAGAAGGTTATGTAAAGAAAAACATTAATACATTATCAAAACAAGTTTATCTTCTTGTGGAAAAAAAAGGTTAGAAAAGAAAAATACTACAGTGGGTCTTTATTATCTGCTGGGGTTTGGTTCTAGGACCCCCTGTGGATAACAAAATCTGTGGATGCTCAATTCCCATTAAATATAATGGCATAGCAAAATGGTGACCTTTATATAAAATGGAAAATCAAGGTTTTCTATTTGGAATATATATATATATAAATATATATATATATATATCTCAATTCGTGAATGCTTGAATCTGTGGATAAAAAAATTCGTGGATAAGGAGGGTCGACAAACAAACAAAAACCTTCCAACTTTCAAATAGGGGACATCCCTTATAATAAAGGATTCCTGCCCTATAAGGGACAAGCATTCAGACCTTCAAATAAAGGACAACCAGCAACCCTAAACAATAAGTATGTGCAATCGTGGGATATAAAACTCAATTCATGAGGTTCAGCTACAGGAGGTAACCAGATGCCTTAGGCTACAGTGAAAACTACATCATATGTCACAGGAAAAATTATGCCCTTTTCCTCAATAGACACAAACACACACAGAGCACTCCGTAGATGCCTGAGGATGAGACAGTGTTTTAGTAAACAAGCCACCGAAAACAATAATCTTTGTGAAAAACTGGAAAGCCTTTAATATCCTAGTAGACCAGATTGTTATTCAGAGTAGGGATGGCATACTGCAGGCTTGTAAAATGTAATTGATTTTATGAGGACCTCGCCAAAGGCATATGCAGAAAACTGAAAGGACCCTGAACCCAGAAATTTATTCTCAGTCCCAAAACTAAACAGAGCCCAAGCCTTTTAACACCAAAGTCCATTCTTGGTCAGTCAAGTTTGGCAACTTGGTTTGAATGGAAAAAAGGTATTTTTCTTGTTTGTTTCTTTGATTTATTTCCCACTTTCCTCAATATAAGGCCAAGGGTAGCTCAAAGTAAGATTCAAACACAGAGCATCCCCCAAAAAAAACAACAACGATAGTTCTAAAAAGTTTTTAAAATCCACAATTCAATAAAGATGCTGTTATTAGCTACATTAATAATCAGAAACCCTTACCAGTCTATACTCAAGAGAGGTATTAGTAGACCCTGGTCTGTTTTATGCAAGATAGCCACACAATATTTACAGGTAGGCCCAATCACCGCATATTCTTTCATTGCAGGACTAGTTTTAAACTGTCTCAGCAAGCTTAGGGAAGTTACTTTTTCAGGCACATTCCACCCTCCCCCCACATACATATCCTATGGCCAGTGCCTAAAACTTTTAAAAATAGTATTCAAAGACATAGCCATGTTAGGAGTTTATTACATGGGAGGCTAGTGCCCAAATGCTGCGCAGAAACAGATGATTTAATCCTGGAAAAATCCCACAGAAGCGGGATCATTTCAGACACATCGGGCGTCCTGAGCATTACTCCAACATTAACCACACAGAAACTGGACAACAATCGGCTGCCTTTTTACATAATGCTGTAAAAAGTGGCTGATTTTTTCACTTTCTGTGCTGGTTAATATCAGGTTAATGCTCAGTGTCCCCACGTTTGTCTGAAAACAATCCTGCTTTGTGTGATTTTCCACTTTCTGTGCGGGATGCCCCCCCCCAATGTCATCTGAAAAAGATCACCGCTTTTGCGGGATTTTCCTCGATTTAAATCCCATTTTCTCATTAACTCCTTAGGAAGTTTTAAGTCTGCATCAATATGCAAAGGGATCTTATAGCAACCTTGTGAGACTAAACTGGAGAACGAGTTTGTAGCAAAAGCTTTTGATAGACTATGAAAAAGGAAACCAAGAAAAAGAGGAGACTTACGAATGCTGATATGCACTACAAATGCCCTTGCCTCATTTTAAACTTCAAAAATAGGTTCATAATATTAGGAACAGTTTCAGTGATACAACTCAGACAAGATAATAAATCTGGAAACACTACCAAACAAGCAAAGAAAACAGAAGAGGGGAAAAGAGCTAGCAAACTAAAACGTGGTGGTCCTACCTACATAAATCTTGGATCAAAGTTCATCCCAACAATTTTTTAAAAACCATATCCCAATGGGTTTATCCAAAAAAGTTGACACACCTTTTGACAAATTATGGTGGGATCACTCTTAGCTGCAATGATAATAAAAGAGTTCCAAGTTTGTAAAGACGTGTTCTTTCCCTCCTAAAACCCTTGAGGGGGTCTTAATCTATAGGTTAATTTCTCCACTAGGACCATTATCTGTTTTGAATGTCTGAGTGGGAACTTCCATTTCCCGGCTATTTCAATCTAGCATTGTTCCAATTAGCATCATGCTAATCTGTGACCACCCAGAGCTATGCTCAAGGATACTATTAAACAAGGACAGGGGGTGGCTGGGTTGGTGGATAGAAATAACAATGTCCAAGATCATAGGAATTGGAACAAAATAGTATGTTAACAATGAATCACTGATGCCAGTGGCTAAGAATAGAGGCACAAGGCCAATACTGTAGAGATGCCAATATAATTTAGGCCATTTTGTGAATGAGAAAATAGCCTCTGTAACTTTGAGAGCAAAAGATTACCCGTGCATAGAGCAAGTAGAACGATATGGTTCTCTCTCCCTTGCTGCTGAACCCTGTGTCAAGGCATCAAACCCCAGAAGAACGTGCTTCCATTTTGTCTTGCTAACGACAGCCTTGCTGGGCGGCCCAGTGTTGGTACACAGCCCCTTTAGAGCTCTAAGCTGCTTAATATTCCTGGAGAAAGAAAAAAAAGCAGGGGAACCTCAAGGAGGAGCTTTTCACCTAGACATCATCACAGCTGCCTTAGGACTTTGGAACCCGTCTTTTTTTAATATATACTCTTATTAAAATTATAACAATACTACACTAAACAGATGGCAAACACCCACCATAACATATTACCAATTCAAAATGGACATTCAATGCCCCACTCATCATATCATCCAATACAGATGGACGTTTGAAAAACATCGGACCATAATGACAAATGGTAGGATGTGGGGGTGAACAGTACACAGTCGGTCCTTCTTATAATGGATTTTTATACACGGATTCAAGCATCCACGTTTGAAATGTTTAAAAAAGTAAAATTTCAAATATCAACTTGATTTTCCATATTTTATAAGGGCGCCATTTTGCTAGTCTATAGTTAATGGGATTTGACATCCACAAATTTGTTATCCACAGGGGTATCTTGAACCAAACCCCAGCATATAACAGGGATCCACTGTATTATGTATATGGACAAATCAAGAAAGAAAGCCATTTTTCATACAAAATTCTTGGTTTTGTGGTTACTAAGGGCCCAAACAGACTAAGGCCACAAATAAAGCTGGTTCGGGTCATTTTGGAGGTATGCTGTTTAACTGATGCATGCGTCCTAAGAGGAACAGAAGCCACGCCAAGCCATGTTCCAGGCCTGATGACTGGAGCATAGCTTTGGTGCAGCTTCAGCCTCTTAAAAAGTGTGTGTCATTTAAACAGCATCCACAAAATGACCTGAACCAGCTTATTTTGGTCTGCCTGTTCAGGCCCTAAATTTCATTTTATCCAAAGTTCTCCATTTTTGGCCATTGGTCCCAACTCTTTCACCAATTACTAGGACAAAGTCCTGTCTTCCAAGCTTTAGCCACCGAGAGCGCGGTCAAGAGAAAATAATCAGCACTCTGTATCTTAAATGTTTATTACCCAAGGTAGTTTTGAAAGTAACAGGAAGAGCTGGGCAGATTGTGGTTAGCATTGAAAGCAATCGGATTGGGACCTGTGCCAAAAGGAATAATCTGGGGACAGTGATCCACAAGCGGGTATATGTCTCTGGGGACTGGGGCATCGCTGCCAGCAAAAGGAGGACAGGGCTACCAGCTGTGATAATCATAGGGCAAGACCAGGGGAACCAGCTAAAAAATTCCAACAAAATCCACCAAACGAGTGATACCTTTGTGGTCAACCAAAAGGCACAATAACATGCTGGCAAGCTTTCAAAGCGTCATTGGTTTCTTCATGCAGGCAAGGGGCGTGTTGAAGTGGGTACGTGGCTTTTAATACATTTAAATGTTTAATGTTTTTAACTTGTACATAATTTTTTTAAAAAAATAACTTTGTTTTCATACTTTCGTTGAAAATTTATATAGTGTTAATCGGTATTGTTTTAAATATGCTGTTAGCCACCTTGAGTCCATTACTGAGAGAAAGGTGGAATATAAATGAATAGAAAGGATGATATGATGATAGCAGCAGCAGTAGGCAGCAGCAACACAACAAATACCAACATGCCAGACCACAACACCCTTGATCTGAAAGTCTTCCTCTCCATCCCTGTCATTTCTCATAAGACAAAAGAAAAAACACACTCTCCAAGTTGCTTTGCATGTTTCACGGCATCACACATTGGCTAGAACTATCTTCAGGCCATGCTTAGTCCTGGTGAAAGCAACAGTGTAGTTGCAACGATGGCATCACATGGGTATCTGGGCAACGAAACTGTATCTGTTCCACCCTTTCTCTAGGGCTCAGGATAAGCTAACATTAAATAACAGGTTAGAAATCAGGTGGAACAGTTTATCTTTGGTTTGTGATTCCCATAGACTATGAGAACAGTCCATTCTGGGCAAGGCACTGGAGCATGTGGTGGCCTATTAGCTGCGGGATTTCTGGATGAGAGGATTATCTAGATCATTTCAATCTGGCTTCAGGCCTGGTCGGGATGGAAAGGCTTTGGATGCCTGGGAGATGACACTACACTGAGGACTGGGCAGGGGGTATGTCCAGAACCAGTTGGTTCTATTGGGCCCCCCTGCAGCTTCTGATACCATTGAACATGATCTCCTTCTGAGTTGCTCACGGTATGGGACTTAGGACCACACTGTCTTACATCAGGTCTATACTTTCTGGAAGGGAGAAGCGAAAGGGGTGAGGTTACTGTTTCAACTACTTTTGCAACTTGCGTAATGGAGTCCCTTAGGATTTGATTTTGTCCCCCACACTAGCTAACAAATGTATTAATCAGTGATAGGAACCAACTTATTAAAACCAGTTCATGAATAGATATTTTCTACAAAAAAAAAAGAAGTAATTAAGTACCATTGATTTTAAATTAAAATTGTTGTCTTAAGTTATAATTTTAGCATTAAACTCATTGTAGAATTGAAGTTGTATTTTAAGCCTTTTATTATCAACAGAGAAACCATGTAACAAAAACATATGTCCAGGGTAGTAGTAGTAATGCCACATCTAGCAAAGTAACAATCACATCCAAAACTCCACGAGACAGTGATACCTTTTTGGACCAACCCAAAATGCATATAATACGTGTTTGTAAGCTTTCCAAGCTCCCACAGGCTTCTTCATTCAGGCAAAAGTGTAAAAATCAAACAGGAGAAAAAGTTTGATGATTTTAGTCCAAACCTGCATCTTGTCAAGATGTAGATGTCCTCAGTTCATGTGGTGGGGAAGGACAATTGTTGCAGGCCAGACCGTCCTTCTCTTTGACCATGTTGGATTCTCAAGATGACCATCTCTTTTTGGTCTTGCGATTGAATGACCTGCCTCCTCCTTCTGGCCATGTGGATATTAATAGAATCTTGAGAGAATCTGCTTAATTTTGGCCAAAAGTTAGTCAGTAACACTTTGTATACTTGAAACAAGGTCTGCTCACACGGCAGAAATAACAGCAGTTTGACATCATTTATCTTACATGCTCAATGCTAGCGCAAGCGGGATTTGTAGTGTGGTAGGCCCAACCAAGCTCTCTGCAGGGAAGGCTAAATATCTTCACCAAACTACAAATCCCTAATTCCATAGCACTGGTCATGGCAATTAGTGGTGTCAAACTGCTTATTTCTGCAATGCGTAGCAGCCTAAAATAACACATAATTGACTAAACATTGATAGAAATGTCAGGAAGATGAATTATACATTTGGAGCCGGGGCTGCATTCACACTGCAGAATAACCGGGAAACCTACTTTATCTTTCATGGCTCAGTGCCTGGATCCGGGATTTTTAGTTTGTTGGGGCACTAGAGCTCTCTGACAGAGATGGGTAAATGTCTCACAAAACTGCAACCCAGAATCCATAGCACTGAGCCATGGCAGTTAATGTTGGCACCAACCGGATTATTTCTGCAGTGCAGATGCAGCCCGAGTATTCCAACAGTGAGAGGTTGCATTTTGATCTGGAAGACCTGGGCACAATCTTCTCTTTGCTGTGAGTTTCATTCTTGGTCGGCAGCAAATTTAGTTCCCTACCTTACTTTCCCTATATGTTAAATGGAAGCAAGAACAACAAGGTGTATAGAGAGTAGAGCTGTGACAGGTATGAAGAAGAATAACACATTTGCTGGGCAATGGTTTTCAAAATATAGAGAGAGCAAGAAGATGGGCCTTTGGATGTGATACATAGCCAAAGGCCTATGTGTGTATCTCTCTCTATATTTTAAAAGCATACTGGCCTAAGAAATGTTCATTCTTTTTCATAGAAATGCAAGATCTTCTAGAGATGCAAGATGGGCCTTTGGATATGATCATACCAAAGGCCCATCTTGCCTCCGTTATTTTAAAAAACAAATTTGTGGCAGCAACAAAAGAAATGTGGAAAGAAGGATGCAGCTGCAGCAGAAACCAAAAATTAGGCATCCTCCTATTGGCTGCCAGCGAGGGGGTGGAATAGGACTATAATAAAAGCTCTCTATGTCTTCCACCTGTAAAAGGGAAGTGTCAAGAGTTACACGCTTTGGGGGCCATAAGACAGATGTTGGAATTGTTGCCTTCAAGTATTCCTGACTTATGGCGACCCTAAGACATAGGTTTTCAGGTAAGTTTCTCAGTGGGGGGGTTTACCATTCCCATCCTCTGAGGCTGAGAGAATGTGGTTCCCATGGTGGGTTTTCATGGCCAGGCGAGGGATTCAAACCCGGCCTCCAGTGCTCAAACGCAGTGCAACACAGGCTCATGTAACCCTTTTAACAGCCAGAATCTGTAGCTCCATCAATGTCAATTTGCCAAGGTACTTAGAGATTGCTGTTGCATTCATTTTCCCTCCAAGATGTCCAAAGCATTTCTGCTTTTAAGCAGTCTAGATAATAGAATCTAGGAAAATTTTTATACACAGTTATAACCATTAGTTCTTCTAGTTCACTATTAATACGGACGCACTATACCCCGGCTTTCGTCTGATGTCTTTCCAGTCTTGCTGGGGATAACAGGGAATGAATTTTAGGATCTTGCACATGTTAAAGCAGGTTATGGCCCTTACATAAGGCAAGGATGGTGGGATTCATAGTTCTCCAGACAGTGTTTTCCAACCTTTGGTTCTTCATATGATTGGACTTAAAGCTCCCATAATATCCTGACTCTTGGCTGCGGCTTAGGGGGGTGAACTCCAATACAATGGTGGACCAAAGGTTGGGAACCACTGCTGTAGACAGTTGGACTGCAGTTCCGAAGTTCCAATCAGCAAACCATATGGTAGGGGATGATGGAAGTGAAATTCAAACACATCTGGACATCTGTGCACAAGCCATACCCTCAAACTCGTGGTCCAGGTACCTATAGTTAGTTCTTTAAAAGTTTAGTGACTGTTATCAGTATATTAATTTTAGCCCATCTTTCTATGGATAGATAATATATGTCAAATATGAGGACCCCTTTCTTTTGTCCATAAGATGATAATAAAGAACTGAACTGTAACTGACTCAAACAGGAATGGTAACCTGAATACCTATCCCAGATACCACCCAAGACTACAGCTCCCAGGATTTCTCACTAATGGCAATGCTGGCTAGGCGTGATGGAGTTGCAGATCAAAAATATTTTGGAACCACATTTTCCTCACTTAAATCTGGGATGGGAAAAGTCTGTTGTTGGACTGCAACTCCATACCTCTATTGTTTCATAGATGAAAATCAGAACAGTGGGCCTAGCAACATGAGAATGCGGACAAGGGGGCCAACAGTTTATTAAGAGGAAGAAGACACCTAGTAGAAGCTCAGTAAGTTTGCTTTCATGGAACCACTAGGAAGGACAAGACTCTGTCTCATCTTCCCTTTCCTTCCAGGCTAAGTAGCTGAAATGCAAAACTACTTTGAACTCAGTTTCCAGCAACTGAAATAAGCTGAAGATAAAGGAGGAAGGTGGGAGGAGAGGAGAGAGAAACGGGGACATTTTAAAAATAGCTAAAAAGTGGGAAACAGAGGAAACTGGGATGTTCTTGCCAAATCAGGACAGTTGGAAGTATGGACTGCTATGATTTTACACGAGGAGATGTACTTTTGTTGTGTCCAGGGTAGCTTCCTCAATGTGTGGCGAGAGCAGAATAGTGCCTGTGCTTTTTGAAAGCATTTTGATCTGCAGCAATGAAGATAACATGCATTAAAGAGTAAGAATTCATGTCACTGAAAGCTGCATCACTAATTACATAAGAGTAGTGTGGGCAATTACTGTAGATGCATTTGGATGGCATTCCCCAGGATCCATCGCTATTGGGTACTTGGCTACAGGGAGTTGTAGCCAGAAACACTCTAGACACTGGTTTCCAAACTTTGGTCATCCAGCTGGCTAAGAATTCTAGGAGCTGAAGTCCAAACCCTGGAAGACCACAGTTTGAGAATATAGATGGGCACAAATCATCCACTCTTGGCTTTAAAAAACTGGCACACTAAGTGTGGCTGATTCCACGGGAACATCATATCTTTTACCCAGGCACTGGACAAGTGTTGAGGCAAAAGCAAAGGCAGGCATGGCTAGCCTGAAAAGAAGGACAGCTTCCGTCACTATTATTGCAAGAGGGCCCTGAGGCCACATCTGCACTGCAGAAATAATCCAGTTTGACACCATTTAATCACCATGGCTCAATGCTATGGGAAGTCAGGGATTTGTAAATTTTGTGAGTTATTTAGACCTTCTCTGTCAGACAGCTCGCGGTGCCAAAACAAACTACAAACGTGGGATTGCCATAGGATGTAGCCATGACAAGTTAATGGTGTCAAACTGCATTAATTCTGCATCAGAAGTCAGGCTCAAGTTCTTTGGATACATCTCCCATCCGAGCTGCAGCACAGTACTGGGCCAGTGAGAGAGCAGGCAACTATCTAAACTGCTGAGGGAATGAGTAGTTGGAGCTTAACTGCTTCTTCCCTCAGGGTAGTTTCCAGGTTTAAAAGGCGCATCTGAACTCTGGACTAAGAAACTGGCTGACTACACAAAAATGTTGGGTTTTGTATGTGAAGAAAAACTTTCAATTATAAAAAGAGAGAGAGAGAGTAGCGGTGCAGTGGTGGCACTGGGAAGAAAACTATTTGAGGAAATAGGTCGAGTTAATTGAGTCCTTCATTTCCCACCAATCATCTCCCAAATTTGCCTATTTGGCAGAGTGTTCAGATTCAGGTTTGTTGTTGTTTAACTACCCTTGAAGTCGACTGACTAAATGGCAGGCACACTGGATTAGAACTCTCTAAGACCTCCTGTCCTCCACTGCTCCTAGGTTTTGCAAGATTCAAGGCCCATGACCCGCTGATTGTAAGCCAACCATCTGGTGTGCAACATCTTCCAGCTCTTCTGCTGCCTCCACCTTCCATTAAAACATAAAGTAGTGTCCTTTTCTAATGCGTCTGCTTCCTCATGTGGGCCAAATCAAGGACAGTCTTTAGTTTTGGTTTCAATCTGCTTCAAGGAGATTTCAGGCTTGATCTGTTTTATATGTCTTTTTTGCTTTTTTTGGCCATCACAGGATTCTCAGCGCGTTGCTCCGGCACCACATCTCAATGAGTTGATTCCTCTTCATATCTGCTTTTTTCACTCTCCAGCTCTCACATCCATATTGGTGATGGAAACAGTTCAGCGTGGACAATCCTCACTTAGTAAAATTTTGTGTCTTTGCTCTTTAGGCTGTCTTGTGTCTTTCATTGCTGCCCTAAGGTCCCTACTCTTTCTCGAATTACTTGATGAGTCTCTCATTTTGATCAATGTTTGATGCAAGTTAGGGAAATAGTTAACTATTTAGATTTTCTGAAGTATCAGGAAGATTTATATAGATCCTGCCAGGAGATTATTTTTGTTTTTGTTAATTCAGCAGTTACAGCCCTGCATTTTCCTTCCCTTTTTTCTTTAACTTTAGACAGGTATGTCTACAGTAAATTCCACATGTGGAATACACTGGAAGGGATAGCTTGTTTGTGTTAGCTGTCCTTTCAGGTCGATTTCTGGACCCAGTGGCATCTCTGTGGATGAAAAATCTGCAAGAATCGCCTAATCCCTATCTTTTTAACTGCTCTGCTCAAGGTTCTGCATGCCCATAACCGCCCCCGGTCTTCCCCACCTGCTTCTAACTTCATCTTCCTAGCATTATTGTCTTTTTTAGAATCCATGCCTTCTAATTAGTGGGCCAAAGTTTGATAGCCTCAAGTTGATCATCTTTGCTTCAAGGAGAGCCCTGAGAGAGAACACAGCCACTAAAAATCAGCTACATTGATCTTGCTGCTAACAGCCATTCTGGTTTCCAAATGCGGGAGAGGCTGCGAAAGACAGAGAAATCTATGCAAAGCAGGAGGGGGAGGAAATGCCGGAGCTCCAACCTCCCTTCTTCTTGCAACACCAATGGGATGCCTGCAATTGCCATAGAAAGGAAGGACCAGACACAATCATGCAAATGTGCACACGCCAGAGCATTATGGGAGCAAAATGGGTGCAAATCAGGGATTGGTGTGGTACCCCAAGACACAAATCAGCAAAGTGGAACATACCAGTGCAATCTGGTCAGGTAAGCTCCAGCAAGTCCTGCAGGCTGGTCACGTGACCTGAGAGGGAGTGGGAGAGAGGGACCAGGAGGCATTCAGGCAGTCCCCACTCATACTTACCTGGCAGGGGAGACACCATGATCACGAAGGGGGTTTTCCCAGGGTGAGGCTCACATGGCACTCCGGGTGTGTGACCCTGCGATTTCCCCAATGCGGAAACTCGACTGCATAATTTGTGGTAGTGGGGGACTGCGTTCGCGCTTTCCCCTGATATTCTGGTTTAAAGATAAAAAATAATGTTGTTAGCTGCCCTTGCGGGACTCTGACTCATACTCATCGTGACCCTGTGTCCTAACCGTATTGTTTTTTCTAGATCCTTCCTTCGCTTGATGTGGCCAAAGTACGATAGACTTAGCTTCCAAGGAGAGAGCTTGGCTGATCTGTTCAAGAACCCATTGGTTTGACTGTTTGGCTGTCCACAGTATCCTAAGCACCTTTTCCAGCACCCACATTTCAAATGAGTTGATTTTCTTTCTGTTCTCTTCTCAGTTTGTTTCCAGCCTCTCACATGTACACGATAATTTGGAATACAATGGCCTGAATGATTCTGACTTTACTGCTCAAGTTGTGTGTTTGCTCTTCAAAATCTTTACTAGTTCTTTCATAGCTGCCTCCCATTCCTAGTCCTTCCTTCTTATTCTTGACTGTAGTCCACCATTCTGTTCAATGTTTGATCCTAGATATGGAAATATTTTAACTATTTCAATTCTTATTGTCTTGGTGATTTAGTAGTCTTCGGTGATCATTATTTCAATTAATTTAAATTCATCATTAAACATGCCTTTGCATTTCATCTTTGACCTTCCTTATTTACTGATTCAGTCGGTGATGCCTTCACCAATATTAGGTGTCATCTATTGTATCTAGGTTGTTGATGTCCCTTCCTCCTATTTTCATTCCTCCCCTCCTATCTAACTCTGCTTGTCTTCTGATGTTTCAGCATATAAATGAATCATATAGAGTGATAGGATGCAGCCTTGCCTGACTTCTTTGTCTATTGAGAACCACGGTTTCTCTGAAATCTGTTCTGACAGTGTGCCTCATGTCCTTGGTATAGATTCCCATCAGGACTATCAAATGTAGTGGCACCTCGGTGTCTCCAAGTGTTCCTTAGAGAAAAGCAAGTGGAAAACCATAGAATTGGGAAAGGATTAAGCACCCCTATTCTCGGGGGGCAAATTTCCCATTACCCACACACCTCGACCTCCTTCTGGCCCATCCATGCTATGAGGGATTGTTACACCATTTTGCAAGGAGTCAAAAGTGTTAAATTGACACAATTGGCAATTGACAATGATCATGTATGGAACCAGTTTTTTTAGCAGTGCAGCCATCTCAGTCTGTTGATTTCAAGGCAATAAATTAGTTTTTTGGCACCTTAAAGACGTCCAAAAAATATGGGCTGAACTACCCTATTCAATCAGAGGAATGAAGTTAACACCTACATGGTCTGTGTGTGTGTTGAGTAAACAGAAGAATTACTGAATGTTTGTTTTTTTAATTTTTTTGTGAAGTGAGGCCAAAAGGCCAGCTTACAAAAGATGGTGACAGTAATACATACAGTGCAGAGTGATGAATTAGTGAGTTTTCTGAGAGAGACATAGATTCTTCTAGAATAATAATCAACACGGGCTTATATATGGCGTTTGGCAAACAGTGCTAGAGTTAACGCATCATTTGATACTGTTATTAAGTGCGCTGTTCTGTGTGAAGTGGGACTCATAGTTCCTCTCCAGGGCCTGGCGAGAGATAGTCCGGTAGGAAGGGAGGATGTGTGCAGTGTGAGTCATTCCAGAGAGGGGGATAGAGAGAAAAGGAGACAAAACAGGCTGGTAACCAAAAGAAGGCAGCCCAGGAAGGCTGGTAATTAATTCAGCTAGACAGCTGATAACGTCTCTGACCCAGGAAGAGGGGGAAAGGTTTTTCAAGGGCGCCAGGAGGACCCAGAATTGCTGGTGCCGCTGTGGGGAAACTCGCCTCTTGTTGCCCAGGTCTGTCTGCTGCCATCTTTCCCTGAACTCAAACGGCCTGACCAGCTTGGTGAGGCTTTCTTCCACACTCTGTCTTTTGACTCCAGATACATACAAGGGAGGTTGGAGCTAAGCTGGCTGCCAAGTGGGGAGATAAAAAAGATGCCTCTCTCTTTGACTGTGCGGTTCTTCTGACTCTGGAGAGGCATCCTCTCTGCACCCCTGGGCCAAGCAAGACAGAAAACCATCTGAAGGGAAGGAACACCCACAAGCCTTATCAGACCCAGCTGCTATAGCAGGGTCCACCTCTGAAAAAGATATCTTTCTGGATATTGCCCTGCCGCAAAGGTAAGCGAACAATCAGACGCAGGTAGGGTCCCGATCTTAAGGTCTGGCACTCTTCTCAGTCGCCCAGGCAGTATGCTGCTTGAAGTATGTGTGGTGTTTGTGTATATGTGTTCGCATTTGTTAGACCGGTGTTGTTGTTGTTGTTGGTGTTGTATTTTGAATGGCAGGCTCTGTTTCAACTGTGGTTGACGCTAAAGGTATCATGCATAATGGCATCCCTTGGGCTGCTGTTAAAACCCACCCTTATAATTCAGATGATATAAATCAGGACAGACTATATATATTTAGTATCAGCGAGACGCATGGCCATTTTAGACAAAATTAGAAACACGTGATGTCCAAGGGAAAGCCCTGACTAGAATCAAGGAAAAGCTCCTAAAAGTACAATGTCAGGATTGTTTGTAAAATCAAACCAGGCCAGATCAAATGCTCCTATTAAAGAATGCCAAAATGGCCAAATTGCCTCCCTATTAAGACAAGAATGGAGCAATTGGCATCTTGTGCTTTGCCAAATTTGCTGTCTGCCTCAAAGTCCTTGCTATTAATGAAATGGGAATTAAGATGACCAGACACAAAGGCTAACAAAAAGCGTGCTCCTTAGAGTTCGATAGTAAAAAGAATGTGGGCAAGTGGAGATGGTCAATAGGGGGGAGAAAAGTGGCACCTGTTTAAATGTTCATGCTTTTCCTTTATGTTTGCCCCCTTCCCTGGAGTGCCTGGGTAAAGCAAGTAAGAAATTTGGTGATGCACTAAAAAAATCAAAACGGTGAAGGATGCCTTTTTGTCCCATGTAGGTGGTGACAGCACATGTATGCGCATGTGCTTGTAACTGTGGGAAGAGGCACACGTATCCCTTTTCACCTTAGAGCAGTGGTCCCCAAACTTTGGACCTCCATATATTTTTTTGGACTTGCTCCAGAATTCAGGCTGTTAGCTAGCCTGGCTGGGGTTTTGGGAGTTGAAGTCTAAAACATTGGAAATCAAAGTTTGGAAGCGACTGCTTTGAGGGCACCGTGACTTTCCCCTTTTTCTCAATGGGTGTTAGTGTGATGGAAGCACATTCAGGGGGTAGAGGCTGTGCGGAGGGGATTGAAAAGGAACCACAACAGTCCACAAGACACCTCCCAATGGAATGAGGGATAGGCAACTCTGGGGTATCTATATATGAAGGAATTTCTAGGTGCAGGTGAAGATGACCAACATGGCTGTATTTCTCCTTGAAAATCCTTTAACCCTCCTGTTGTATGGGCAATTAGTAATTGTATATATGTGTGTGTGTGTGTGTGTGACATGTGTGTGATTACATAAGGGTAGTCCCTCTCACAATAGTTCAGGATATGCTTATGAAAGAAAGGAAAACTGAATTTGTGTGGAACTTGAACGTGAAGAACAGAAGGATAGTTGTTCCTAATCAACCAAGAGTTTTAAAGGCGTGGATTTTGCATATCTTTACGGTTGGCTCCGTGTTTTCAGCAGTGAACTAACCTTGGGCGGGCCTGGAATGACTTTGATGCATTTGGGAGAGTTTTTTTCAGACAGGAAAAAGATCCTTCAGGCCTTTTTGTTTTCAGCCTAGTCATGGAAGGCAGCTTAGCCATGTTAATTTGCTTTCTGGAATGCCATTCCTTCAGGCTACTTTTAAGATAGAAATCCTTCCTTTTATTTAGTAATGAGGAGAAGGAGATCAGGAACCACTACTATAGAGATCTCCAGTTGTTGTTTGTGGTGGATCAGACCCATGGGTTACAAGTACGGACAACAAAAAAGCCCCCATTCCCCCCCCCTGTCCCTGTCCTCCTAAATGAGGCTGTTTGCTTGGACTGGGATTCAGATAACAGGTATAGATTTGTGTGT
>NC_056523.1:194847264-194851164 GCF_019175285.1 Sceloporus undulatus
CATAATTTGTGGTAGTGGGGGACTGCGTTCGCGCTTTCCCCTGATCATTCTTGGTTTAAAGATAGAAATTAATATGTTCAGGTGTTTTCCTAGTTCATAATCAGAATCATACTAAGCTTTCTTTACATGAATTTCCTAGACCTGGTCTATGAAAATCCTAGTTGTAATTAAATAATATTATTAATATTAATGTAATATCTGTGTTGTTGTTTTGTGCCCTGGAGCCATTTCCAACTTATGGCAACCATAAGGCAAACCTGAGAGCCAGCACGGCATAGTGGTTTGAGTGTTGGATTACAACTCTGGAGACCAAGGTTTGATTCCCAGCTCAGCCATGAAACCCACTGGGTGACTTTGCGCATTGGTTAACCTCTTGTGACCAAATTTTACCAAGTGTGTCATGATAGTTTCACCTTAGGGTCAGCACATAACACCAACACCAACATGACAAACCTATCACGGTTTTTATTTTTATTTTTTTGCAAGGTTTGTTCAGAGTAGTTTTGCCTTTGCCTTCCTCTGGGGCTGAGAGTGTGTACCTTGCCCAAGGTCATGCAGTGGATTTTCATGGGTGAGCAGAGACTTGAACCCTGGTTTCCAGAGTCCAATGTTAAAACTGTTACACCATGCTCACTCTCAATGTCTGCAGAAAACATGCAGATGAGCTGTGTTGGCCATTTAACAAATACAAACAAAAATCCATCAGTGATACCTTTATTGGCCATGTATATTGTACATTTCGGTTGGCCAATAAAATTATCACTGATGGATTTCTCAATGTCTATGTTAGACCAAATAATCTCAGTTAATGAATCATAGAATAATAGAGTTGGAAGAGACCACAAGGGCCATCCAGCCAGTACTTGACTACTTTTATAGAAAATTTAGTAGCATGGAGCTCCTACACCATAAAAAGGGATAATTCAACACAGTTTAGAAAACTTTCCCCCATAAAACTAACAATGTGCCCATATGTGGGAAAGGAACAATAACAAACAGGCTATGTAGACTGTACTGTACATAGCTAACAAAAAATGGTTGAACCTTCCAAGACTATATGAAAGCTTTCTCCAAAAATTCATGTAACAATTTTTAGTTTCTTCAGTTCTCTGATTCCTGATGATTTCCCTTTTGTTGGCCAAATTTCTGGGTCTCTACTGTGTGTGTGTGTGTTAGCATGCTGAGTGTAGCTGGTGAGGAAACTAATCTAGTTGTTGTTAACTGCCTTTAAGTCGTCCCTGACTCATGGTGACCCTGTGGATGAGACATCTCTAAGACCTCCCTGTCCTCCACTGCTCTGCCTGCAAATTCAGGCCCATGGCCTCTCTGACTGAATCTACCCATATGGCATGCAGTCTTCCTCTCTTTCTACCCTCTTCCTTTCCTAGTAATATTGTCTTTTCTAATGAGTCATGCCCTTATAGTGTGGTCAAAGTATGATAACCTCAATTTTATCATCTTGGCTTCCAGGGAGATTTCTTACTCAATCTGTTCAAGGATGCATTTGTTTGTCTTCTTGGCCATCCATGGTATACATAGAACTCTTCTCCAGCATCACATCTCAAAAGAATTGATTTTCTTCCTATCTTCATTCTTAACTGTCCGGCTCTCACATCCATACATGGTGATGGGGAATATAATGGTTTGGACTATCCTCACTTTAGTGCTAAATTGTATATCTTTACACTATGATCTTGTCCAGTTCCTTCATAGCTGCCCTTTCCATTCCTAGTCTTCTTCTGGTTTCTTGATTGCAGTTTCCATTCTGATCAGTGTTTGATCCTAAGTATGGAAAATCTTTAATCTGATTTTCTCATTGTCTAAGTTGAATTTATGTATTTCTTACATGGACATTATTTCCATTTTCTTTATGTTTAGCATTAAGCCTGCCTTTGCATTTTCGTCTTTGACCTTCCTTAGTAATTTTTCCAAGTTTTCTGCTAGTAGTATGGTGTCACTGACATATCTTAGATCAGTGACTCCCAACCTTCCTAATGCCATGACCCTTTAATACAGTTCCTCATGTTGTGGTGACCCCCAGTCATAAAAGGAGCGGTGTCTCGGTTCCTAAAACCAACAGAAATATGTGTTTTCCAATGGTCTTAGGTGACCTCCAAAGGGATTGCGGCCCGCAGGTTGACAACCACTTTCTTAGATTGTTCATCTTCCTTCCTCCTAACTTCACCCCTCCTCCTTCTGAGTGTAAACCTGCTTTTCATATTATATTTTCTGCATACACGGTGAACGTATATGATGATAGGATTCAGCCTTGCCTGACCCCTTTGCCAATTGGGAACCATTTTGTTTCTCTGTATTCTGCTCTGACAGTAGTCTCTTGTCTTAAGTAGAGATTTCTCATCAGGACTATCAGATGTAGGGGCATACCCATGTCTTTAAGAGCCATGCATAACTTTTCATGATCTATGTAGTCAAACGCTTTGCAATAGTCTATAAATGACATGCTGATTTATTTATTTATTTATTTTGGAATTCAGATACTTGTCTTGGCCATCCATGATCAGAGCTGTGGTAAAACAATCACAAAGCCCCCAATCATTTTCATTTTGAACAGCTGAATATAGTAGGAAGCCCAGCCAATGTACACAGCTACTGTTGTTGTTTAGTTGCTGCAGCCATTCCTATCTGGAGTGTGTTGGTGAGGCAAGGCGAGTAGGGTGACCAAATGTCCTAACTACAAAGAGGAAAAGGCAATATGAAATGTAGGACATTCAAGAAAAAATGGAGGACAGACCAAATAAAACTTAAAAACACTAAAATAAATAAAACAAATTAATTAAAATAAATTAAATTAAAATAAAAAACACAAAAATAAATATAATTAATTAATTAATTAAAATAAATAGAATAGAATAGACTAATAAAAATTAAATTTAAAAACACTAAAATAAAATAAAATAAATCCATGCCTCTTAGGTCCAAGGCACACTGCAGAAATAATCCAGTTTGAGACTGTTTAATTGCCCTGCTTCAATGCTATGGAATTCTGGGAACTGTAGTTTTGTGAGAAATTTAGCCTTCTGTCAGAGAGCTCTGTTGCCACAATAAACTACAATTCCCAGAAATCCCTAGCACTGAGCCAGGGCAGTTAAAGCAGTCTCAAACTGGATCATTTCTGACTGCAGTGTGTTTTGGACCTTAGTCATGTTCAAAATGGAGCACATTTTGTGAATTCTTCCTGGGCAGAAGGTTGAAATGGAGGGCAGGTCCTAGAAAAGGAGGGCATCTTGGACATCTTTCTAAATTTGCATCAGTGCATGCAAGTTGGTAAAAGGGTGACCAGATGTCTTAAATGCCAAGGAAGACAAAGCACCTCAAGATGATGATGATAATAATAATAATAATGATGATGATGATGATGATAATGTTTATTTATATACCGCTTTTCCAAATTAGATCAAAGCAGTGTACAACAAGAAGTTCAATACAAAGTCAAAATAAAACATAACAGGTCTCTCTCCCCCTCAAGATGGTTGTCAGAAGGAGGGCTCTTAGTCTTTCAGGCCAGGCCTCTCTCCCCCTCAAGATGGTGGTTGGAAGGAGGGCTTTTTCTTCTTTCAGGCAGGCAGTTGGAGCTTGCTTGCCTCTCTCCCCCCAAGAGGGTGGCTGAAGGGAGGGGGGAATGCCAATCTAGAAAAGATGTAGCACATTCAAGCCGTAGGACATTCAAGAAAAATGGGATTTTATTCTGTTGTATTGTATGTATTTCGTTGATATAAGCCGCCTTGATCTTGTTGGAGAGGCTGGGTAGAAATAATTTATTATTATTATTAACAGGAGAACAGAAGTGCCAGCAGACTGGAGGAGGGCAAACGTTGTCCCCATCTTCAAAAAGGGGGAAAAAGAGGATCCCAACAATTATCGTCCAGTTAGTCTGACATC
>NC_056523.1:194851264-194852648 GCF_019175285.1 Sceloporus undulatus
ATTATTATTAATAATAATAATATAAAATGCATGTTCATGGTCATGCTCAAAAATGGAGGACATTTGGGAATTCCACTTGGGCAGGAAGGCTGAAATGGAGGACATCATGTCCTGGAAAAAGAGGACCTCTGGTTACCCAGTGCCTTGGAAATGAGGAGCCCCCTGGGTGTTGTTGGACTGCAGTTCCCATCATCCCCAACACCTTCCCCTCACAGACTGTGTGGGCAGTGGTGAGATGATGGGGGGGTTTGCAGTCAGGATGACTACAGGCCCTCACTGAAAAAGAGGACGAGGCACTGCAAGATGTAGGACATTCAAGAAAAATGTAGGGCATTATCAAATAAAACCTAACAACATTAATATATAGGTAAATTCATGCTTGACTGGACAGAAGGCTGAAAATTATTATTTTATTATATTCTCAGACAATGGATCTTTGAATCTGCAGATGGAGAATCTGTTGATATGAAATGCTGACTAACTTCAGTCGCTTCATCTCTTCCATCCTGTATGGAGTGTGTTTAGAGGGAGGGGGTCTGAGGAGGAGAGAGCAGAGGGAGAACAGCCTGAGCCACGTCCCCTTCCCTCCTGGAGCACCAATGGGAAGCCAAGCCAGGGAGGAGACCTCCGCGCCACCCAATCCGAGGCGGGCATGCAAATATACCCACCCCGCTGCATTGTGGGAGGACAAAGAGGGCCTAGATGGAGGTCTATGGGGGGGGGGCGAGGACCAGGCGTGGGAAGAGGGTCAGGGGTGGAGAGAGGGGGTCCATGGGGGTCTGTTTTGGGCCATTCTCCCATAAGGTTCACCGTGACCTGGAAGGGAGTGGGCCAGAGGGACCAGGAGGAATGGCTGGCTTTCCCCTTCATATATTTTCCTGGCAGGAGTGATGTTATAATTATCATTTTTGGTGGAATTTTCTTGTGGTTACTGAAATCAGTAATGGGAGTGTTGCACTAGGAACTCATAAGTCAAAGGAATCCTTACGGATGGTCATCCAGCCTCTGCTTAAGGATCTCCAAAAAGGGGTCTCCACCCCACTCCCAATGTTTAAAGAAAGAGCAAGAGTACTTTTCTCATTATACAGTATTTTCCTAATGTCTGATTTATGGTGGCCCATAGGAGAAGCCATCATGGGGTTTCCTTGGCAAGGTTTGTTCAGAGGAGGCTGTTGCCATTGCCTTCCCCAGAGGAGGCTGAGAGAGTGTGACTTCCCCAAGGCCACTCAATAGGTTTCCATGGCCAAACAGGGATTCAAGCCCTGGTCTCTGGAGTCTCAATCCAACTCTCCAACCACAGTGGCTCTTGAAAAGAGTATGCTCTTGACTTTTCCTTAGTCATTTATTTGCACCCCAAGAGTGTAGTGGTTTGAGCGTTGGGCTG
>NC_056523.1:194852748-194865934 GCF_019175285.1 Sceloporus undulatus
CTGCCTGAATGCCTCCTGGTCCCTCTCTCCCACTCCCTCTCAGGTCACGGTGACCAGCCTGCAGGACTTGCTGGGAGGTTCACCTGACAGATTGGCACTGCTGCCATGTTCCACTTTGCTGATTTGTGTCTTGGGGTACCACACAATCCCTGATCTGCACCACGTTTATGCTCCCATAATGCTCTGGCGTGTGCTCATTTGCATGCTTGTGTCTGGTTTCTTCCTTTCTATGGCAATTGCAAGCTTCCCATTGGTGTTGCAAGACTGAAGGGAGGTGGAGCTCAGGCATTTCCTCCCCCTCCTGCTTTGTATAGATTTTTCTCTGTCTTTCGCAGCCGTATTCCCAGCATCTGGAAACCAGAATGGCTGAAGCAGCAACATCAATTGTAGCTGATTTTGTATATTGGCTGAGTTCTCTGGTTAGCCTTTGAAAAATCAATATGCTTTTGGTTCTTGCTTGCTTTTCCATAGCCCACAGTCTGGTCAGGGCTGACCCAAGACTTTTGCTGCCTGATTCCTAATGTCAAGGAATCATTCTCTGTCTGAATATTGCTGTCTCTGAGAACTTCATGCTGTTTAGTGTGACAACAAAGATCCAGTAATGCCCCAGTGATCAAATCCCAAATTCTTGCTCCCCGAGAACAGCAGCTCCATTCCTCTCCAACTCTCTCTCCAGATAAAGCCATGCATCTGAGGAAGTAAACCAAGTCTATGAAGGTTTGTGCTACAATGTCTTTCTCCCAGTTATTCTCAAAGGTGTTACATTACAAGATCCCTTTGCATACTCAAAATCGAGACTAACACAGTTATGTCTCTGAATTCTCCCCATGCCCAAGACTGTAGAAGTACAGTTGGACGACCAGCCAAGAGGGACAGAAAGAAAGTTGTCTTTCTCACTTGCCCTGGCAATTTGTCCACATCAGCAGTACTCACCATCTGAAACTGATCCAGTGTAATCCCACTCACAGTCACCGGACACCTCATTATTGACTTCGAGGCTGTACAGACCGGTGTTATATGCTACCTTCAGGGCAGAGGGGGATGTGGCGTCCATATGACATATGTCCCGATGCTGCCCTTACGCTGCCATCATATTGTATGCCGATCACATGGCAGGCAGTGTCCTGGCGCTCCTTTGACACTACGTCCAGGTGACACAGTGACAAAAGGAGAGCCAAAAAGTGCAGCTGCAGTGGCAAAGGCACTTTTCCCCGGCATGAAAAGGAGCAGCATTTTGTTGTTCCTTTTAGCGTTGGGGAAATGCCAGATCGGGACTGTGGCATGTAGTTGCCGTGGCTCCGATCTGGTACTGAAAGAGACAGCAGCAGCCCGCTCCAAAGGGGCAGTTTTTTTATTCCCTTCCACTCCAATTATGGTAATTAAGTCAGCTCTTATGTGAGAGATTTTAATCTGCAAAATGGTTAATAAAAGCATCACAGTGAGCTACTGAAGGTTCTAGTTGGGTTCAAGGGCAAAAGTGCCTGAGTTAGACCTTTCACTACCCTGAACATCTCAGCTGGATGTGAATTCACTTGTGCAATACATGCAAAAAAGAAAGCTTTCATTGCTGCATGTATTGCCACTTTATAGGAGCAAAGATATTCTCTATAACATATCTTGTTGTCCAGATGTCAAGTTTTCCTCCATCTGTGTTCTAGTTGTCATCCTTCCCATTTCAGTTCCCTGAGGGTCTCTGATAGGTAGCAGAGTGTATGGTACACTAACAGAATGCCCTAGTCTATCCCTGGTTTTCAGGCTCAGGTATACATACTCAATGTGGCTCAGCTCCTTGATAAGTACTCTGCTCAGGCTGAGGTGGTCATTGTAGACACAGCTACCCCACCTGTCCACAGTACCCAGCTCGGAGAGCCTGTGCTCTTGTTGGACCACTGTCAACTCCCAGCCAGGTGTCTGTAAAGCATGCCAGGTCAGCTCCCTCCTCCTTGAGGAAGTCATAGATGATATGTGATTTATTTTTAACTCACCTGGCATTACAGAATAGCAAGGTGAGGTTTTGTGGTTGGCCTGGCTCACACTCCAAGTTCCCTAGGCTGGCAGGGTGACTGGAAGGTGAGATAGCTATTAAACATCTCTCTCTCCTTCCTCTGTAAGAGCATGTGACCCTGCCATCACCATATCTCCCTCTGGCCAGTACTACTCATATTCCCATCCCAATTTCCATTTTTAAAACCAAAAACCAAATGCTCTAAAATAACCTTTAAAAGAGTGCTATTTGTTAGTTGAAGTAGTACTCAGTGTGATTTATTAGCTGGCTAATCTGTCAGCCCCCTACTCAAACTTGGTGATGCCTTGTAGCCAGCTAGAAGGTTCTGCCCTCATGCTCTCATCTTTAGGGGGAGACATTGGCAAACCACCTCTGAACATATCTTATCACGAAATCCTGATGATAGGCTCACCTTAGGGTTGCCATAAGTCAGAAATGACTTGTACAACAACAAAAACAACAACAAACTATAAATCATCCCTCATTTCAATGCATATTACAGAATTTGCTAACACTGTATAGAGTTGACCTTTAGATGATGCATTTTAAAAAGTTTATAACTGTCCTTTACAGAACTTTGCAAAAACTGGGGTCTGAGAGGCATTTAGTCTAAGAAGAAATAGTTAAAGCAATGATCACATACCCCAGTGCTGCTAAAGAACAGGGCCTAGTATTCCTTAAGATCCGCTATGATCCTGTTGTTGTTGTTGTTGTTGTTGTTGTTGTTATGTGCCTTTAAGTTGACTGCAACCTATGGTGATCCTAAGGCGACCCTATCATGTGGTTTTCTTGGCATGATTGTTCAGAGGAGGTTTGCCATTGCCTTCCCCTGAGGCTGAGAGCATGAATTTGCCCAAGGCCACTCAGTGGGTTTCATAGTTGAGCGGGGAATCAAACCCTAGTCTCCAGAGTTGCTGTCCAACACTCAAACTACTATGCCACACTCGTGCTGACAAAATCTAGAGGACAATTGTTCCAACTCCATTGAATCTAGATCAGGGGCTGGCAAGTGTGGGAGGCCAGACAGCTCCATTAGCCCACTAGGAGACCTTGGAGGGTGCACTTCCCACAACACCCTCTGCAAATAAAATAAAATAAAAATAAATAAATAGAAAAGTTTGCCCCAGATGTTCCCCAGTGCCTTCTAGGTGCTGGTCAGGGTTGATGCAAGACATTTTGCTGCCTCATTCCCAATGTCAAGGAATAATTCTCTGAACATTTCTGTCTCTCTGAGAACTTCATGCTGTGCAGTGTAACACCAAGAACCCAGTAATTCCCCACTGGTCAAACCCCAAGTTCCTACTCCCTGGGAGCAGCAGCTTCAGTCCACTCCGACTCTCCATCTCCAGCATAGGAGGAAGTAGACGAAGTATATGAAAGCTAATGCTACAATGTCTATAGGACCATAGCATTTATTTCTCACGCATGCAAAATTATGGTTAAAATTCTGCTGCACAGGCTCTAATCATACTTGGAGATAGATATTCCAGAGGTGCAAGGAGGATTCAAGAAAGGTTTAGACACTAGGGAACCACACTGCAAATATATAATGGCTACTGGGGTGTACCAAGGAATTCCTAAATAAATAAATAAATCGGCATATGATTTATAGACTATAGCAAAGCGTTTGACTACATAAATCATGAAAAGTTATGCATGGTTCTTAAAGACATGGGTATGCACCTACATCTGATAGTCCTGATGAGAAATCTGTACGTAAGACAAGAGGCTACTGTCAGAATAGAACATGGAGAAATAGAAGAGTTCCCAACTGGCAAAGGAGTCAGGCAAGGCTGCATTTTATCATCCCATTTGTTCAACTTGCATGCTCAAAATATCATATGAAGAACAGGTTTAGACTCAGAAGAAAGAGAGGTGAAGAGAGGAGGAATAAGTATCAACAATCAAATATATGTGGATGACACTATACTATTAGTGGAAGACTATCACAGACTTAGAACAATTACTAAGGAAGGTCAAAGAAGAAAGTGCAAAGGTAGGCTTATGGTATTGCAGAACATAAAACAAAATAGAAATAATCATCACGGAAGATATACGTAAACCTAGACAATGAGGAAATTTGAAATAGTCAAAGTGTTCCCATAGCTTCAAACAAACATTGATCAGAAACGTGACTGCAGTCAACAAATCAGCTGAAAACTAAGAATGGAAAGGACAGTCATGAAAGAACTAGACAAGATCCTAAAGTGTGAAGATACACAAGTGAGCACTAAAATTAGAATTGTCAAAGCCATTATATTCCCCATCACCAGGTAGGGATGTGAGAGTTGGACAGTGGAGAAAGAGGACAGTAAGAAAATGAACTCATTTGAGATGTGGTGCTGGAGAAGAGTGCTGAGGATATCTTGTGCATCATCAAGATGACAAACAAATGGGTCATAGAACAGGTCAAGCCTGAAAGGTCTCTGCAAACCAAGATGATTGTCAAATCCAAGGCAGTTAAACTACAACAAAGAAACATGACAATTTCTATCTTTAAACCAAGAATGTTCAGGGGAAAGCGCGAACGCAGTCCCCCACTACAAATTATGCAGTCGAGTTTCCCCGCATTATTTGGGGGGGAAATCGCAGGGGTCAGCTAAGCACACCCGGAGTGCAATGGATGAGCCTCCACCCTGGAGAAAACCAACCTCTCGTGATCATGGTGGATCTCCTCCCCTGCCAGGTAAGTAGGAGTTGCAAGCCCCAGCAATGCCGCCTGGTCCCTCTCTCCCACTCCCTCTCAGTCACGGGACCAGCCTGCAGGATTTGCTGGGAGCGTTCACCTGACAGATTGGCAACTGCTGGTCAGTTTCCACTTTGCCGATTTGTGTCTTGGGGTACCATACAATCCTGACCTGCACCCCATTTTTTCTCCCATAATGCTCTGGCTGCACACATTTTTGCATGAGTGTTCTGGCCCTCCTTCTATGGCAATTGCAGGCATCCCATGGGTTGCAAGAGAAGGGAGGTGGAGCTCAGGCATTCCTCCCCCTCCTCTTTGTATAGATTTTCCTCTGTCTTTCGCAGCCGTATTCCCACCATTTGGAAAGCAGAATGGCTGTGGCAGCAACATCAATTGTAGCTGATTTTGTATATTGTGACTTCTCTGGTTCTCTGGCTTTGCAAAATCAAAATGTTTTTGGCCCTTGCTTGCTTTTTCCTAGCCCACAGTCTGGTCAGGGCTGACCCAAGACTTTGCTGCCTGATTCCTAATGTCAAGGATCATTCTCGTCTGAATATTGCTGTCTCTGAGAACTTCATGCTGTTTGTGTACACAAAACCCAGTAATGCCCCACTGATAAAACCCACATCCTCTCCTTGGGAACAGCAACTCCAGCCTCTCTCCAGTTAACTCCAGCATCTGAGGAAGTATACCATGCCTATGAAAGTTTTGTGCTACAATGTCTTTCTCCTGATAGTCCAAAGGTGCTTCAACATCCCTTTGCATACTCATATTCCAGACGAACATGGCTGTGTCCTGAATTCTCCCCCTCCCAAACCGTACCCCAAAAGCCCCTTCCTTTAAGACTTCCCACCACTGGACTAAACCAGTTAGTCCCAGAGCAGTTGCACAGACACATACTATCCATTTAGACACAGTGTACAGAGTACGAACTATCCCCTCTTTTCAATACTTATCTGAGAATTGGCCAACTTTTCTATAGAACTGACCTTGAGATATGTTTACAGCTGTCCTTCATAGACTTCCCAAAACTGAGGTCGGAGAGGAATCTATCACCAGAAGAAATAGTTAAAGCATATTCTGGGTGTTCTAATTTATATTGCTTTCACATAGACAATGCAGATTTCTTATGTTGTTAGCATTTACAGTATATTTAGGGTATGGTGTTAATGTTGATAATACTTACATCATCCAGTATCTCTCATAATACTAGTCATCAGATACATGGGCCCTAGGAATAATACAGGGGGAGCAGAGTATGAGATTCCCAGATGTTTAGTTTATACTGCTGGGGTGGACTTTCCAAATTTTAGACTCAGGATTAGAGTCAGAAGGAGGAGGAGTAAAGATAGCAGGAAACTGAAGTCCAAGAAATAGGAAGAAAACTTGGAAGGGAAGGGCACTATGCAAGAAAGAAAAATTGCAAAATGTAAAGATATACAACTGGGCACCAAGTTAGTCGTTCAAGATGTACGTAACCAAATGGGTTCCTTGAACAGATAAAATTGACTTCAGGTCAGTTAAACAAACAAAACTATCAATTTCTATCTAAACCAGAATTGATAGGGGAAAGCGCGAACGCAGTCCCCCCACACAACAAATTATGCAGTCGAGTTTCCCGCATTGGGGAAATCGCAGGGGTCAGCACACCCGGAGTGCAATGGATGAGCCTCACCCTGGGAAAACCACCTTCATGATCATGGTGTCTCCCCTGCCAGGTAAGTATGAGTTGGAGCCGCCTGAATGCCTCCGGGTCCCTCTCTCCCACTCCTCTCAGGTCACAGTGCCAGCCTGCAGGACTTGCTGGAGGTTCACCAGACAGATTGGCACTGCTGCCATGTCCATTTTGCTGATTTGTGTCTTGGGGTACCACACAATCCCTGATCTGCACCACGTTTTTGCTCCCATAATGCTCTGGCGTGTGCACATTTGCATGTGTGTCTGGCCCTTCTTTCTAGGGCAATTGCAGGCATCCCATTGGTGTTGCAAGACTGAAGGGAGGTGGAGCTCAGGCATTTCTTCCCTGCCCCGGCTCGCATAGATTTTCCTTTGTCATTCTCAGCCTTCCTCCCCGGAATCATCTGGAATTCAGAACGGCTGTGGCAACACACTACAGTCAGTTCTGTAATTGGCTGAGTTCTCTGTCTTTTCAGCCTTTAAATAATCAAAATTCTTTTGGATTTTTGTTTGCTTTTCCATGTCCAAAGTCTCGTCAGGACCAACCCAAGACATTGTGCTGATTCCAAATGTCAAGGAATCATTCTCTGAACATTTCTGTCTCTCTGAGACCTTCATGCTGTGCAGTGTGACCCCAAGAACCCAATAATTACAACTTTTAAACCCCAAATTCCTGCTTCCTAAGAGCATCAGCTCCATCCCTCCCAGCTCTCTCTCTCCATCTGAGGAAGTAGACCAAGTCTACGAAAGCTAATGCTACAATGTCTTTCTCCCAGTTAGTCTCAAAGGTGCTACAAGATCCTTTGCATGCTGATATTCCCAGAATACATGGCTGTAGCTCTGAAATCTGCCTCCCCCCTTCAAATGGTCTGCGAGAAAGCCCCTTCCTTT
Organism: Sceloporus undulatus; assembly: GCF_019175285.1. NCBI lineage: Eukaryota > Metazoa > Chordata > Lepidosauria > Squamata > Phrynosomatidae > Sceloporus > Sceloporus undulatus. The sequence continues at coordinate 194,860,008 of NC_056523.1, forward strand.
AGGATTCCCCACCCACTGAATAAACAAGTAGTCCAGATCGGTTACGCAGACCGGGTGTATTACAAGCCATCCCTCTTTTCAATCCCTATCACGTAATTTGCCAACTTTCTATAGCACTGACCTTTAGTTCTTCCATTTTATATGTTTACAGCTGTCCTTCTTCATAGAAATTCCAAAAACTGAGGTGAGAGGAGTCTACCCCAAGAAGAAATAATTACAGCAATTATCACTCTGTTTAATGTGCATGTCACTTTTTTACATGACAGTGCAGTTTTTATCTATTTATTGCTTAACAATTATGGCATAGTGAGGAATGGTTTTAATTTTGATAAAAGATTACAAACTCCAGTATCCTCATTACCAGCTATACGACAGCCCTTGAAATAAGTATAGGAGTTGTGCGGAGTATCCCAGAAGGTTGGTTTATACTGTTGAGTGCCTTGAGTGCTAGACTTTCCAAAGCAGTGTCATTGGAAAGATATCTCCATAGAATAAAATCATTCCAAATCTAGAGACAAGAAGATAAAAATGCTGGTCACAGTTGTTGCTGTTGTATCATTTATTTATACAGTGCCATCCATTACATGTGTGCTTTACAAGACAATAAAACATTTAAAGTACTTGCGGTAATATAACATATAAAATGCAATATACAATACAATACTAAATATTAAAATGCAATATTAAATTTAAAAGAAAAGTACAATGGGAAAAAAAGATTAAAAACTGATTTAACCTGTCATGTATATTTGTATTTCATTTTACATGCAGCTATGGTCCGAATCATACTGCAGACATAATCTGGTTTGAGACAATTTTAACTGCCCTGGATCAATGCTAGGGAATTCTGGAACGGTAGTTTTGTGAGACATTTAGCTTTCTCTGTCAGAGAGCTCTGGTGCCACAATAAACTACAATTCCCGGGAACCTAGCACTGAGCAAGGACAACTAAAGTGGTCTCAAACCGGATTATTTCTGCAGTGTGGTTTTGGACTTACTTTTCTAGGAAATCTTCTGTGGTTTTTTTTCTTTTCCCCAAAACGCTTTGGGAGGAGCTCAGGAGTATGTGGAAACCACTTGTGTAACTGGTACATTGGAGTGGGCAACACATACACCAGTGTTGCAGGTCCAGCATTCCTTAGGGCTATGGTCTCGTGCTGTTGTTCATCTTCATTTCCACTTATGGTAACCCTAAGGCAAACCGGTCATGAAGTCTTCTAGGCAAGATTTGTTCAGAGGAGGTTTGCCATTGTCTTCCCTAAGGCTGAGAGTATGTGGTTTGCCCAAGGTCACCCATTAGGTTTCATGGCTGACCAAGGAATCAAACCCTCATCTCCAGAATCATTGTTCAACACTCAAATTACCATGCCACACTCGTTCTGACAATTTAGATCCCTACATTTCCAACTCCTCTGAATCTAGATCATGTCTGGCAACTGTGGAAGGCAGATGCCCATATAGCCCATTAAGAGACCTTGGAGGATGTACTCCTCACAACCCCTCCGGGCGAAAAACACCAAATTGTTTCCACCAAATTTTCCAAATGCCTTCTAGGGTCTGTGGGAGCATTTGGTCATGTTTTCAGGCCGCCCTGAGCTATATTATGGCTAGGAGAGGCCTTTTTTTGAAAATAGAAGTGACTGAAGTTATTTCATTTTTTTAAAAGGCTTTCCGTTGGGTGGGTGCGAGGGAATGCCGCATCCTCCCAGAAGGCATTTGGAACAACAACAACAAAATTGAAAGTTGACACTTTAACTCTTCGTCACCAATGGTGGGCCCTGAGGGCATAAAAATGGTTCCAGAGGTCATAGTATGGCTCACACTTTGCCCCCCTCCTCCCAGATGCTGGCTTCAGTCTCTGCCATTTTGCTGCTTTCAATACGAGGATTGTAATCAGATGTTTGTATACTAGGCTGCTTGTATACAGTGGCCCTTCTTAACATGGATTTTTATACACAGATTCAAGCATCCATGGTTTGAAAAGGTTCAAAAAATAAATAAATTTCAAATATCAAACCTTGAGTTTCCATTTTTTTATAAGGAACACCATTGTGCTATGTCATATTTAATGGGACTTGAGCACCCATGATGAGTTATCCACGGGGGGATCTTGGCACCAAACCCAGCGTATAACAAGGGTCCACCGTACTGACAATTCCCCCAAGTGCTTTATTTACCATCCAGCTTGATGAAACATCTAAAGAATATCTAAAACAGGCCTGGTATCTCTGATCTTTTAATTGGATAATGTTGATTATTCGATAAGAGCTAGCTAGGTGGTGTAGTGGTTTGAGTACTGACTACAACTCTCAGCCATGGAAACACCCAGTCTCAGAGAAAGTCTGAGATTCAAACTTTCAGAGAAAGGTTTGATAAATTTGCACAGTTACATACCTCCGATATCCTCATAATACTAGTCCCCAGATATATAGCTGCCCTTGGACTAATTCAGGGGATTTGAGGATGGGGTTCCCAGATTATACTGTTATACAGATTATACAAGGTTTATATACGGTTGGGTAGCTTCAGGTTAGACCTTCCAAAATTTGCATTCATGTTTAGACTCAGAAGAAGGGGGAGTAAAGACAACAGAAAACCGAAGTCAAGAAATCAGAAGAAAACATGGATGGGAAGGGCAGCTATAAAACAAGTAGATAAGGTGGTAAAATTTACAGATATACTCTGAGCATCAAAAACAGTCATCAGTATATGATGCTGGAGAAGAGTGCCAAGGATATCATGGTTGCACTCCATGACAGTTAACAAACAAAACAAAACATATCAATTTCTATCTTTAAACCAGAATTATCAGGGAAAGCGCGAACGCAGTCCCCACTACCACAAATTATGCAGTCGAGTTTCCCGCATTTGGGGAATCGCAGGGGTCAGCACACCCGGAGTGCAATGGATGAGCCTCACCCTGGGAAAACCACCTTCTGATCATGGTGTCTCCCCTGCCAGGTAAGTATGAGTTGGAACTGCCTGAATGCCTCTGGTCCTCCTCCCCACTCCCTCTCAGCACAGTGACCAGCCTGCAGGACTGCTGGGAGCTTCACCGACAGATTGGTACTGTTGCCATGTTCCACTTTGCCAATTTGTGTCATGGGGTACACACAATCCCTGATCTGCACCCCATTTTTCTCCCATAATGCTCTGGCGTGTGCACATTTGCATGATTGTGTCTGGCCCTTCCTTTCTATGGCAATTGCAGGCATCCCATTGGTGTTGCAAGATTGAAGGGAGGTGGAGCTCAGCATTTCCTGTCTCTCATTTGCTTCATAGGTTTTCCTCTGTCTTTCGCAGCTAGAATGCTGTAGCAGCAAAATCAGCTGTAGCTGATTTTGTATAATGTTGAGTTCTCTGGATTTTTTAGCCTTTGAAAAATGAAAATACTTTGGCCTTTGTTTGTTTTCCATAGCCCAAGACCCATGATGTTTCACTGCCGATTCGTAGTCAAAGAATCATTTTAATCTGAACATTCCTGTCTCAGAGATCTTCATGCTGTTTAGTGTAACACCAAGAACACGTCATTTCCCACTGGTCCCTGGGAACAGCAGCTCCATCCCTCTCCAGCAATCTCTCTCCAATTAACTATATGCTTGAGGAACGACTATGTCTATGAAGCCTATGCTAATGTCTTCCCAGTTAGCTCAAGGTGCTAAGTCCCTTTACATACTGATATTTCAGACTAACACGGCTGTGCTCTAATTCTCTCTCCTCCCTGCAAACTGTACCCAAACCTGTTGCATCGGAGGGGAGGGTAACTAAATTATTTTATTTATATTATATTATTATTATTATTATTATTATTATTATATTAATTCCTTTAGGATTCCCACCTATGGACTACCAGTTAGTCCAGAGCAGTTCCCAGACACACAGTATTCCATGTGACACTGGTACAGAGTCATCCTCTTTCAATACCTATCACAGATTTGCCACTTTAATATAACGACACTGAAATCCATTTGATAGTTTGCACTGTCCTTCTTCCAAAACTGAGGTCTGAGAGGAATCTATCACCAGAAAAAATAGTTTTTTTTTATTTATTAGCTATTTAAAATCAATTACCACAATAACTATAGCAGAGCTATTGCCCCAACAGTCTGGGTACTCATTTAGCGACCTGAAGGATCAACCTGATCAGCTGGCCCTTTTGCTGGTCTTGACTCGCAACTGTGGTTCGAGTGAATGGCTGAGTACAGGATTTACCATGCGACAGAATTAGTTCTGTGTTTCAATTTATTGCTTTTCACTAGACAATGCAGATTTTCTTATGTATTGTTTAGCATTTACAGTATATTTAGGGTACGGTGTGAATGTTGGTAAATACTTTACATACATCCAGTATCCTCATAATACTAGTCATCATACCTGGCTGCCCTAGGAATAATACAGGGGGAGCAGAGTATGAGATTCCCAGATGTTTAGTTTATACTGCTGGGTGGACTTTCCAAAGTTTAGACTCAGGATTAGAGTCAGAAGGAGGAGGAGTAAAGGATAGCAGGAAACTGAAGTCAAGAAAAGGAAGAAAACTTGGAATGGGAAGGGCAGCTATGCAAGAAAGACAAAATTGCAAAATGTAAAGATAACAACGAACACCAAAGTTAGTCGTTCAAGATGTATAACCAAATGGGTCCTTGAACAGATAAAATTGGACTTCAGGTCAGTAAAACAACAAAAACAAACATAATCAATTCTATCTTTAAACCAGAAATGATCAGGGGAAAGCGCGAACGCAGTCCCCCACTACCACAAATTAGCAGTCGAGTTTCCCGCATTGGGAATCGCAGGGGTCGCACACCCGGAGTGCAATGGATGAGCCTACCCTGGGAAAACACCTCATGATCATGTGTCCCCCTGCCAGGTAGTATGAGTTGGCCGCCGCTATGCTCTGGTCCTCTCCTCTCCCACTCTCCTCAGTCACAGTGCCAGCCACAGGACTTGCTGGGGAGGTTCACCTGATAGATTGGTACTGTTGTCATGGCCCACTTTGCTGATTTGTGTCTTGAGGTACCACACCAATCCCTGACCTGCACCCATTTTTCTCCCATAATGCTCTGGTGTTGCACACATTTGCATGCTCACATGTGGTTGGCTTCCTTCCCACATAGACTGCAGGTGGCCACACAGCTAGCTGGTTCATTGGTGCTGCAAGAAAGAAGGGAGGTGGAGGCTGGAGCTCAGGCATTTCTTCCCCTTCCACCTCTGGGGAATTTGATCCATCCACCCCCACCTTACAAGAAAAGAAATGCCTGAAGCAATTACAATGAATGCAGTAGCTTTTCATACTGGCTAGGTTTCTCGCCATTTTGCATTAAAAAAAAAAATCTTTTGGCTTTTGTTGCTCTTCCATAGCCCAACCTTTGGTCAGGGCTGACCCAAGACATTTTGCTGTCTGAGACGCAGCATCAAATGATGCACTGCTGGCCCCAAACTAAAATCTACCTATTAAAATGACATTAAAAAGAAGTACAGTTGGCCCTACATATCCACAGATTTTATCCACAGATCCAACCACCCATGGCTTGAAAATCTGATAAATAAATAAATAAATAAAATTCCAAAAGGAAACCTTGATTTTACCATTTTTATAAAGGATATCATTTTACTATGCCATTGTACATAATGGGTACTTCCGCATCAATGGATTTGTCATAGGCCCCTCCCAAAAACGCCGGAGAGGGGTGCAAAGTTCCTTGGAGAGTGGTGATCAGAAGAATGATCCTAGGAAAGGGGAAACCACAAAGGAAGGGCGCAGTTGGCGCGGGAGAGAGGCAGACAATGTAGGACATAAAGTCAGGCGTAAAAATGGTAAGCATATCCAGAACGAGAAGCTAGGAAAGAACAGTAGGGAGGGAGAAAACCAGCTAATAGGAAATGTACAACACCAGTGGCCGGGGTTTAGATCAGGCATGGGCTCAAAA
>NC_056523.1:194865959-194870237 GCF_019175285.1 Sceloporus undulatus
AGTAAGAGAGAAGGGAGGCTGAGCTCAGGCAATTCTCTGCCTCCCTCTTTGGGGAAGTATTGCTGTTGTCCTTTTCAGCCTCACCACCATCACACACACACACACACACACACACACACACTCAAAACAGGAATGGCTGCAGCAACTACTAAATCAACTACTTTGGTTGATTCTCTGCCACATTCAGCTTTTCAAAATCAAAACTCTTGGGGGTTTTGTTTGTTTTGCCACAACTCTGGCCATGGCTGGCCATGACATCGGAACCAGTTTTTCAACATTCTTGTTTTGGAAAAACCTTCTATTGACCAGTCCAACACAGAAAGGCCCCGAAACATAACCCTGTTACTCTGGAATGTCTGTATGCAGAGGGATCTTGTAGCACCTTTAGATTAACTATTAGTGAAAGAAATTGCACTGTTGCATTCGCAGACTTGGCACAATATCAACCTGTTTATTCAACCTGCATGCAGAAAATATCATACACAGAGTGGGCTTAGAATCAGAGGAAAGAGGAGTGAAGATAGGAGGAAGGCACATTAACAACCTAAGGTATGTGTATACTAGTAGTATAAGGTATACTACTAGCAGAAACCAACAAAGACCTGGAGCAATTACTGAAGAAGGTGTAGGAGGAAAGTGCCAAGGCAGGCTTACTGTTCAGCATTAAGAAAACAAAAATAATGACTATGGAAGATGTACAAGAATTTACTCTAGGTAATGACAGCATTGAAATAGTCAAAGAGTTCCCATACCTTTAATCAAATATTGATCAGAATGGAGAATGCAGTCACGAAATAAAAAGACTAGGATTAGGAAGAGCAGCTATGAAGGAACTGGACAAGATCATAACATGTAAAGATGTAATTCTGAAAACTAAAGTGAGAATAGTCCAAGATATTGTATTCCTTATCACCATGTATGGATGTGAGAGCTGGACAGTGAAGAAATTAGATAGGAGGAAAATCAACTAATCTGAGATGGGGTGCTGTTGAAGAGTGCTGGGGTTACCATGGATGGCCAAAAGGGCAATCAAATGGGTCCTAGAGCAGATCAACCCTTAGTTCTGCTTGGAAGCCAGGATAACTTGATGCTGTCATACTTTGGCTACATCATGAGGAATAATGAATGATTAGAAAAGGCATTGATGCTAGGAAAGGTGGAAGGCAGGAGAAAGAGAGGAAGATCACATAGCAGACTCAATCAGAGTCTCAATCAGAGAGGACACAGGCCTTGGCCTGATGGACCTGAGCAGAGAGGCTGAGGACAGAGATCTTGGAGATGGCTCATCCACAGGGTCACCATGAGTTGCGTTCGACTTGGTCTACTTGGTTATATCTGAGCAAGTAGACCAACTTTACAAAAACTCATGCTGCAACTTCATTCTCATACTTAGTTTCAAAGGTGCTACAAGATCCCTTTGCATCCTAGAGACCCTGCAAGTTCAAACTGTAAATCAAGATGAGAAAACCTTAAATGTGTGTTCCTTGGCACAGATCAGCTTCACCCACTTCAGCTCTCTTTTCTTTTCCAAAATTTAACAAGAAGAGTCCTTTCTTTTAGGATTCCCCACCCAATGAGTCAAACCAATTAGTGGCCACATAGGAATATCACAAATTCATATGAAATCATTATAATCTTATTTTCTTTCCAGTCTCCAGCACTGAATTTACCTGCTGCCCATAGAGGAGGAGTTGTCTCTATACACTGCCTTTCTGCTCAAAACTGGGCAGCTTGAGGTTTTGTGTATATAAACCCACTTCTTCAGATGCAGTACCCAGAGATATTAAGGCTTCAGGCATAAAGCATATTTGAGACTGCTTTAACTGCCCTGGCTCAGTGCTAGAGAATCCTGGGAACTGTAGTTCTGTCAGACATTTAGCCTTCTCTGTCAGAAAGCTCTGGTGCCACGATAAACTACAATTCCCAGGATTCCCTAGCACTGAGCCAAGGCAGTTAAAGTAGTTTCAAACTGGATTATTTCTGCAGTGTATTTTGGACCAATGTTTGTGTACATTGGGAGAAAGGAAAGGTGTCACTATCCCAGCCACACATGACAAAAGTTTTGGTTTTGGGAGTACAGTATTCTAAATTTTCAGACTTCTGGATAAGGGAGACTTAACCTGTAATACGTATATATAGTGTGCCATGAAGCCACTTTCTTTGTTCCTACATACCTCTGCTAATGGATTTAAATTTGGGAAAATAATTTAGTTCAGCAGTTTCTCTTTCCAGTCTTCCTCTGTAATTTCCTATTTATGAGATAGACTCCATAGTTTGTACACCAGACAATTCCCCCCCCGAGGACTTTTGTTGTCATATCCAGAAGTTATGGGTCTGTCATGACAAGAAATATGAGGGGATATAATACAGTACGCCCGTGCCATAGGCGAGCTTGTGTCATATGTGGATTTAAGCTTTTGCACACAGCCTGGCCGTGTTAAAATGGTGTTTGTGCCCAAGATGCACACCCACAGAAATCAGCAGGACTTGAGGTCCCATGTTTTTTGCCATATACAAAGGGCCCACCATATGTTGATACAGTATAGTGAAATAGAAGTAATTTGATATGGTTAACTAGAGAGAAGCACAAAGGGAGGGAAGCAAGAAATGGAAGGGGGAAATGCTTGGGACAAATTGGAAAAGGGGGCTGTAATCTAAATGAAATGCTAGGAAGGGACAGATGGACAATGGCAGGGGGGAGTTATAGTTTATGGCCCTGTTTCCTAAGGGAACACTTTGATGGTAAACAAGACAACATCTTGCTTCCTGGGACAGATGGATTGATATAGGAAATGGGGGAGTTAGAGGAAAGCGGCAGGTTTAAAGTACCCTTTGATATAGTTGAAAGTGCGCAGAGTGCAGGCACGGAAAAGGGGTTGGAGAGGGAACCCTTAAAGGTTGGTTGATTTGGGGACCACTTAGATTTCACACTGCTACGTCTGTGGCAAACCACTATCTTGGATTCTGGAATAAAGCATTAGTTAACTTACACTAATATGCTGTCCTGGCTCTTCAAGTGTGGGTCCACTGATCATGACCTTTGTTTACCACCTGCCTTGATAAGGAGGTAAAAATTCATGCATATTATGTCTAATCTTTTAGATATATGAATGTGATAGTTTTGCTTTAGGGTTGCCCTTAGTTGGAAATGACTTGAGGGCACAAAACAACACAAACATTACATGACTATGAATAATATTATTTAATTACCAAGCCAATAAAATCCATGTAAAACAAAAGCTTGCTAAGCCTCTGAATGGATTTTTAAAGTTTTCCGTCAGGAATTATTTTGGATACTAAAATTATTTCGTTTATTGTTGTTGTTGTGTATCTTCTTCTAGAGGTTTCTGATTTATGGTGACCATAGAGCAAACCTATCATAGGGTTTTCTTGGCAAGAATTGTTCAGAGGGGGTTTGCTATGGCCATCCTCTGAAGCTGAGAAAGTGTGACTTGCCCATAGTCACCTGGTGGGTTTCCATGGCTGAGCCAGGATTCAAACACTAGTCTCCAGAGCCATAGTCCAATGCTCTAACCACTACAGCATGATGACTCTCGAGACTAATTCATAAGGTGCAATCAAAAGACTAAGTCAAGAATATACAGTCCTCCTTATACACAGATTTTTTATCCATGGATTCAAACATCCACGGCTTGAAAAATATTCAGAAATAGTATAAATTCCAAATACCAAACCTTGATTTTTTATTTTATATAAGGGACACCATTTTGCTCTGCCATTGTATTAATGGGACTTGAGCATCCACGGAGGTTGGATCCTGGAACCAAACTCCAGAGAATAACAAGGGCCCACTGTAGTCTTTTCAAGAGCTAGTGTTGTTGCATAGTGGTCTGAGTGTTGGATTATGACTCCAGAGACCAGGGTTCAATTCCCTGTTTGGCCATGGACACCTATTGGGTGACCTATGGCTAGTCACACTCTCTCAGCCTTAGGAGAAGGCAATGGCAAACCTCCTATGAACAAATCTTAGCAAGAAAAACCCAAGATAGGTTCAACTTATGGCAGTGATGTTCTTGGCCTCCAGGCGTTTTGGACTTCAGCTCCCAGCATCCCAGACCATTGGCCAAGGTGGCTGAGGCTTCTGGGAGCTGAAGTCCAAAACAACTGAAGGGCCAGAGTTTGGACATCACTGACTCATGGTCACCATAAATCAAACATGACTTGGAGGAACATAACAAGAAAAATACTATTTTTTATCTTTAAACCAGACTGATCAGGGGAAAGCGCGAACGCAGTCCCCCACTACCACAAATTATG
>NC_056523.1:194870262-194871472 GCF_019175285.1 Sceloporus undulatus
ATTTGGGGAAATCGCAGGGGTCAGCACACCCGTAGTGGCAATGGATGAGCCTCAACCCTGGGAAAACCACCTTCGTGATCAGGGGTCGCCCGGGCAGGTTAAGTAATGGAGTGGGCGCCGCCTTGTCCTGCAGTTGCCCTACAGTTTGGTCTTGAATTTGTCCTACATTTTGTCCCTGGTAAAAGTGGACAATTATGGCAGCCCTCTTGGCAAGTTTCTTCAGAGCAGGTTTTGCCTTTGCCGTTCTGTGAGGCTGAGAGAGTGTGACTTGCCCAAGGTCACTCAGTGGGTTTACATAGCCAAGGCAGGATTCCAAGTCCAACACTCAAACCACTGCACCATGCTGGCTCTTTCTACATGTATATGTATACATATGTATATTATATGTATATATAATTATATATACATATAATATACATTTGTATACATAATAATATATACATATATATTATATAATTAATGTTGTGTGTTACAGTCGGCCCTCCACATTTGCAGCTTTGACTTTTGTGGATTTGATTATTTGTGGTTTTAATTAATGTTAGGATGTTGTTTCCTTTTAAAGTGATTTATATGGTTTTCTTTTTAAAATGTATTTCATTCTTTTAATAGCTATCTATTTTAACATTGTAACAATTTAACTTCTTTTTAATGCCCTTCCTTTCTGTTTTTAATTGTATTGTTCTTTTAATATTGTGAAGCCACTCTGAGTCCCAGTTCTAGGAAAAGAGCTGGATACAAATATAATAATATAATACAGTAGCCCCTCAATATTCCCTGAGGGGCCACTGTATTATATTATTATACATATATGATATTATATTATCAGTCCATGGATGCTTGAATCTGCGAATACAGAATCTGTTGATCTGAAACGCTGACTAGTTTCAGTTGCATCCCTTATTTTGTGTGTTTGGACTTGGAGGGAGGGGGGAGCCTGAGGGGGAGGAGAGAGCAGAGGGAGAACAGCCTGAGCCCCGCCCCTTCTCTCCTGGAGCACCAATCAGAGACTGACATGCAAATATCACCACCCCGGTGCATTGTGGGAGAAGGAAGGGGGCCTGGATGGGGGTCCGTGGGGGGCTTCGAGGGCCAGGCCTGGGCAGAGGGTCAGCAGCGGAGGGAGGGGATCCTTGGAGGTCGGCTCTTGGCCATCCCCGGAATGGTTCACCGTGACCTGAGAGGGAGTGGGAGAGAGGGACCAGGAGGCATT
>NC_056523.1:194871497-194876278 GCF_019175285.1 Sceloporus undulatus
GTGCTTAGGTCACCAGAAGTTTGGAAACAATGAAGCAATTCAGCAACAAAACAAAGTCATTGGGACCTATCTGGGAGAAAAGAAACGAGATGATTAATTAGTGTGTGGCATTGTACTACACAACATACCACTCTGCATTCTTTATCTTCGCGGCTATGGAGAGAGATCGTTACATGAGTCCAGTGGAAGCCCAGGAATTTGGTATCTTGGACAAGGTACTTGTCCATCCTCCGCATGATGGAGAAGACGAGCCAGAGCTGGTACAGAAGGAGCCTCCACCAGGAGCCAGTCCCTCCTCTTCCTCAGCTGAGCCCTGAGAGAGCCAAGCATCCTCTGGATCTTTGTTGTGTTCAGGATCATTCTAGCAGTGGAAAACACCCAGAAGTGACAGTGGCCCTTTCCTCTGCTCCTTAGACAGGCCTTGGAACTACCTGAGGACATCAGTATTAGCAGACCACCTCTTACGGCATAATTCTGCTGGTAGCTGGCCAGCTCTGGTTTATTAACAGCTGGTCTCTCTGCCTTCTGATTGTTATCCTGCCTGTAGCAAAGTGTCTCCTCCTCTTCACTTTCCCCCAATTACAGCACTGTAGAGTCAAGGTTTTAAATTAAACTTTTCATGTTGTAGGCATTTTTTCCCTTCGCTCTCTTTTTGAAAGACTGTTGTTGGTCACAGTTCCCTGAATGGTATGTCTTCTGCTCGCTTTGCAACAGATAAATCAGCGGCTGGGCCGGCTGGAAGGTGTAGATGCTGCAAGTTGTAGTTAAAAAGAAAAATCACCTTCCAAGCTCTTTGCCACCTTGGGCATTTGTAGAATCAGGTTGCATAAATATTTATCCCTGCAAGACAGCTAGAGTCTTGTTTTTCTACCACCAGCCATAGATAATAACCCTGTTTGGCACACATTGTCCACATCCACCAACACCATACACCAAGATATAGTTTCTGCAGTTGTTCTTGTTATAATGTGATTGGCTCCTCTTATGTAGTAGATACAGGAGTATTCCTTGCTATGGAGATGGCCCAAATGAGATCTGTGGCATGAAGCTGGCGTGTAATATCTCACACATCTTATTGAAGACATATAAAAATATACATACTACAATGAACAAGACCGTACAAATGCATAAATAACAGACAAACATGTAACGTAATAGTAGTACTTCCTGATTTCAACTTAAAGGCCTTTAAACTAGGAAGTGAACAGAAAACATATCCAAGTGTAACCGTGTTGGCCATATAGCAAAGTACATCTGCAAAACTGTTGCAGCACGTATAATGTGTGTTTTGGTCGGCCCAATGAAGGTGCCACAGTTTTGTGGATTTTGGGTGATACTGTACTAGGAAGTAAACAGGAAAGCAAAAAAATGTCCCACTCGAAAGCATGGTGGAAATCCTGTCCAAAGCTGCTAGAGTGTGAAATGGATGTTTCTTTAGAGAGAGACAAGGCATGGAGCTTCATCATTCAGATATACTGAAAAATGGGAGGTGGCGGAAGCAATGAAACAAAGATTTTTCTGTCTTTAAACCATCATGATCATGGGAAAGTGGGGATGTAATCCCTCACTAGGACTCTGGAAACCAGGGTTCAAATCCCTGTTTGGCCATGGAAACCTATTGGGTGACCTATGGCAAGTCACACTCTCTCAGCCTCAGAGGAAGGCAATGGCAAACCTCTGAACAAATTGTACCAAGAGAAAAAACGCTGAGATAGGCTGGCCTTAGGGTTGCCGTAACTAGGAAGTGACACAAGGGCACAAAACAACAACACAAGAGACATTACATTAATATTAATACTTTAATATTTAATCAAAGCCCATGTCTACCGAACCCATTTAAATGAAAGTTTGCTAAAGCCTCTGAATGGGTGTCTAAAGTTTTCCTCCAGGAATCATTTTGGATACTAAGGTTATTCCTGTTGTTGTTGTTGTTGTTGTTGTGTGCCTTCAAGTCCTTCCCAACTCATTGTGGCCCTAATAACCTCATTTTATTGACAAGATTTGTTCATTTTGCCGTTGCCATCTCCTGAGGCTGAGAGAGTGTGACTTGTCCAAGGACACCAAATGCATTTTCATGGCTAAGGAAGGATGTGAATCCTGGGTCCAAAACACACTGCAGAAATAATCCAGTTTGAGACCGCTTTAACTTCCTGGGCTTAGTGCTAGGGAATGCTGGGATTTGTAGTTTGTTGTGGCACCAGAGCACTCTGACAGAGAAGGCTCCATGTTCCACTAAACTGCAGTTCCGAGCATTCCCTAGCATTGAACCAGGGCTGGTAAAGCGTTCTCAAACTGGATTATTTCTGCAGTGTGTTTTGGACCCTGGTCTCCTCTATTCCATGATGTTTTGCTTTTTGGGGTTTGGCTCAAAACAAAAGAACACGGATATTGTTTTGATATGAATCAAAGTATCAACTCACACGGATTTCATAGAGCACGCCTTTAAGAAGGGCATGTGGAGCATTGGTTGGTTCCCAACCTTTGGGTCTCTAGATTTTTTGGACTTCAACTCCCATAATTCCTGGCTGTTAGCTAGATTAGCAATACCAAATGGAGAATGAAAGATTGCCCAGTTTCTGAATATATTATCTATCTTTAAACCAGACTGATCAGGGGAAAGCGCGAACGCAGTCCCCCACTACCACAAATTATGCAGTCGAGTTTCCCGCATTTGGGGAAATCGCAGGGGTCAGCACACCCGGAGTGCAATGGATGAGCCTCACCCTGGGAAAACCACCTTCGTGATCATGGTGTCTCCCCTGCCAGGTAAGTATGAGTTGCAGCCCCAGCAATGCCTCCTGGTCCCTCTCTCCCACTCCCTCTCAGGTCATGGTGAACCATTCCGGGGATGGCCGAGACCCGACCCCCACGGACTCCCTCCCTCTGCTCCTGACTCCCTGCCCAGGCCTGGCCCTCGGAGCCCCCCACGGACCCCCACCCAGGCCCCCTTCCTCCTCCCACAATGCAACCGGCGTGGTTATATTTGCATACCAGTCTCTGATTGGTACTCCAGGAGAGAAGGGGGCGGGGCTCAGGCTGTTCTCCCTCTGCTCTCTCCTCCCCCTCAGGCTCCCCCCTCCCTCCAAGTCCAAACACACAAAATGAGGGATGCAAGCAACTGAAACTAGTCAGCGTTTCAGATCAACATATTCTTTATTCGCAGATTCAAGCATCCATGGACTGATAATATAATATCATATACGTATAATAATATAATACAGTGGCCCCTCGATATTCACTGGGGTTAGTATATATATATATATATATATATATATATATATTATATTTGTATCCAGTTCTTTTCCTAGAGTGGCTTCACAATATTAAAAGAACAATACAATTAAAAACAGAAAAGAGGGGCATTAAAAAGAAGTTAAATTGTTACAATGTTAAAATAGATAGCTATTAAAAGAAAAATACATTTTAAAAAGAAAACCATATAAATCACTTTAAAAGGAAACAACATCCTAACATTACATTAATTAAAACCACAAATAATCAAATCCACAAAAGTCAAAGCTGCAAATGTGGAGGGCCAACTGTAACACACAACATTAATTATATAATATATATGTATATTATATATATATACATATAATATACATATGTATACATATACATGTATTAAGAGCCAGCATGGTGCAGTGGTTTGAGTGTTGGACTTGGACTCTGCAGAACAGGGTTCAAATCCTGCCTTGGCTATGTAAACCCATTGAGTGACCTTGGGCAAGTCACACTCTCTCAGCCTTAGAGAATGGCAAAGGCAAAACCTGCTCTGAAGAAACTTGCCAAGAAAGCCCCATGATATGTTCCCCACCTTAGTAAAGTCAGAAACGATGTGAGAGCACACAACAACAACTATAATATATAAAATACACAAAGAAAACCTTGATTTCCCCCCTTGTTTTATATATGGGGCAACATTTTACTCTAACATTGTATTGAATGGGACTTGAGTGTCCACAGATGGGGAGGGGGTCCTGGAACCAAACCTCAGGAGAGATATCAAGGGCTCACTGTACAACCTTATAGGTTAATATGGAATTGTTACCATCTTATACGCTGATATGCGATTGTTATTTTTACTGTGTGCCTTCAAGTCATTTCCAACTTATCGCAAGCCTAAGGTGAATTTATCATGGGGTTTTCTTGATAAGATTTGTTCAGAAGGGGTTTGACATTGCCATACTCTGAGGCTGAGAGAGTGTGACTTGTCCAAGGTCACCCAGTGGGTTTACATGGCTGAGCCGGGATCTGAACCCTGGTCTCCAGAGTCATATCCCAATGGTCAAACTACTATGCCAGGCTAGAATTGTTACAGCCTTATTTTCTTATCAGTCCAAACCATGGAATTTGCCTGATGGCCGTAGAGAAATTGTTATCTCTCTACCCAGCCTTTCCCCTCAAAATTAGTACTCAAGACAGCTTATAATGTAAAATAATTACAACACAGCTATTTTTTTTTTACTTGAGATAACATCTCTCTAGGAATTTCTAGGTCCTCTGGAGCAACTCTATGGTTGACATCTTCAAGAATTTGACCACAGAGTCATGCAGGAGGACTTACAAATGCTTAGAGAAATGTTTTATCTAGTAATCTCTAGGTCTGCCAGTACAACTCTATGGACAAATCCTGGCAGAGTTGTGATGGAGGACCTAGAGATTCCTAGAGATTCCTAGAGGGAAGACATTAATTGTGTATTTTATTATATTCTGTATTGTGTTTTATTCTTATGGGAAGCCACCTCAATCCAACCAGAGAGGCGGGATATAAAATAATA
>NC_056523.1:194876288-194877834 GCF_019175285.1 Sceloporus undulatus
ATAATAATAATAATAATAATAATAATAATAATAATAATAATAATAATAATTGTTATTATTGTTATTATTATGTAAAAAAATAAAACTTTTATTTATATCCCGCTTTTCTGCTACAGGAGCAATCAAAGCGGCTTACAGGATTAAAAGACAGTCAATATACACTACAGTCTGTACTATACTATATTATTATTATTATTATTATTATTATTATTATTATTATTATTGCCTTCATTTCTAAAAGCCTATTTGAATAAAAAGGGTTTTTGCCTACCAATAGAAGAGCAGCAAGAAGAGGGAGGACCTAATTTGCAGGACCTAAGCAGATCACTGGGGGATAAGGAGTCTTGGAGAGTTGTCATCCACAGGGTCGCCATGAGCTGATATTGATTCAAAGGTGGTTAACAACAACAACAACAACAACATGTATGAAGTAGACTCCATGGCTTGTAAAAAGGTAAAGGTAGTCCTTTGACATGAATGTCTAGTCATAACAATTGTAAGGGGTGGTGCTCATCTCTGTTACTGTCAAAGAGCCAGCATTGTTCAAACAGGACTCCAATGGCCATGAGGCCAGTGTGACTGCACCAAACATTGTTACCTTCCCATCTACTGTATTTGTATTTGAATGCTTTTGAACTGCTAGGTTGGCAGAAGCTGGGACAAGAGCTCACCCCATCATGCAACACTTGGACCTCGAACTGATCCTCAGAATTGGCGTCTCAGCCACTAAGACACTGCATCCCTTCCATAGTTTGTACATGAGAGAATTCCCCAAGCACTTTGTTTACCATCTGCCTCGATGAGAAGGTTAAATACTTGTATGTTACTTCTGATCTTTTAATTGACCTAATATAGAAATCACATCAATATCAATAAAATTATTGACTAATACTTATTTCTAAAATTTTCCTCTAGGATGTTTTCTTCTGGATTATATTGGGATTGACATTTTATTTACAAGAGTTACACAAACAGAACTCATGGGTGGAAATTATCAACAGAACAGCAACACATCAGAGAATATTATTTTCTATCTTTAAACCAGACTGATCAGGGGAAAGCGCGAACGCAGTCCCCCACTACCACAAATTATGCAGTCGAGTTTCCCGCATTTGGGGAAATCGCAGGGGTCAGCACACCCGGAGTGCAATGGATGAGCCTCACCCTGGGAAAACCACCTTCGTGATCATGGTGTCTCCCCTGCCAGGTAAGTATGAGTTGCAGCCCCAGCCATGCCTCCTGGTCCCTCTCTCCCACTCTCTCCTAAGACACAGTGACCTCCCTTCAGGACTTGCTTCACCTGGGTTTTATGTGATAGATCAATATGCTGCCCTGCCCTGACCCACTTTTCTGGGCTGTGTTTTGGGGTGCCACAGAATTCCTGATCTGCACCCTGCTTTTTGCTCCCACAATGCTCTGGCGTGCACGTATTTGCATGCTCAACTCTGATTCCTTCCTGCCTACCTACGTAGCCTGAAGACATCCGCCCACTGATGCTGAGTAAGAGAGAAGGGAGGCTGAGCTCAGGCAATTCTCTGCCTCCCTC
>NC_056523.1:194877934-194881234 GCF_019175285.1 Sceloporus undulatus
GTATGCTATTTAAATGATGCATGGGTCCTAAGAGTCCGGAGGTCGCCACACTCCATTCCTAAGCGCTGGGGTGCAGCTTCCGGTTTCTTAGGATGCATGCATCATTTAAATAGCATACCTCCAAAGAGACCCGAAGCAGCTTTATTTTGGCAGTCTGTAACAGGCCATCAGTAAAATAACTGTATATTATTATATTTATTTTTTTAAGCCTGCATTTTTTAAAATAAAAGTATTTTGTTTTTCCTCCTATGAATTCCGCAAACAACATGACTTTTGTGAAATCAAAGGCTTTCAGGGCCGGCAGCCATAGTTTTTTGTGGGTTTTTCGGGCTATGTGGCTATGTTCTAGAAGAGTTTCTTCCTAACATTTCACCAAGAAGTTTCTTCCTGACGTTTCACAGATGCTTGGGAAATGTCAGGAAGAAACTCTTCTAGAACATGGCCACATAGCCCGAAAAACCCACAAAAAACATGACTTTTGTGCAACAGCCTGCAGGGTGTTTTTTTATGTCATCCATACCATCCCCACACCACCCCGTTAACAGGATACTACCCTATAAGAAACCCATGTAGCCCTTCTTTGCTAAGTTTACCTTGACACTGTCTACATGAGGCTTTATGTAGCCAGTTTTGGCCAAATCAAGGACGTGAACCTGAGAGAGTTGTGGCACTCCTGGGGGGAAAGCTGTATCTCGGACCCTTTGCAAGATCTCATTGCTCTCCTTGCTCCAATGTGATTTTTCTGTCTCACGGTACTTATGAATAGCCTGCAGGAGGGAAAAGAGATATTCTGAATGATCTAAAAAAAGAAGAGACAGTCATCAGCAAGTGTTGCCCTAAACCAAAGGTGACTTGGGCTGCATGCACACTGCAGAAATAACCCAGTTCAACACTATTATGGCTCAATGCTATAGAGTTCTTGGAATTGCAGTTTTGTAAGACATTTAGCCTTCTCTGTCAGAAAACTCTGGTGCCACAACAAATTACAAACCTCAGCATTACATAGGATGGTGCCACAGTAGAAAAAAGTGATGTCGAACTGGATTATTTTGGCAGTGCAGATGCAGCCTGTTAAAAGGCACACAAAAACAGAGATTTGAACCTGAAACCTTCCATTTCCTAATTCAACACTCTCTGACATTACATCCCCCCCCCCCAAAAAAAACCCTGTACAGTATACAGCATGTCCAGAGTGATCAGACGTCCTCCTTTTCCTGGACACATTTCAACCTTCTGTCCAGGAAGAATTTCAAAATGACCTCCATTTTGAGCATGACTAAGAAGCACTTTGCGCAACATCACCTTTGCTTTTCAGTTCTGAGAAATTTGGCAGTCTGCTCTCACTGCAAATAGGATAATAAGATGGATCCTTCTCAAGTTCTTTTTTCCTTGGACCAGCAACAGACAAGACTGGCACCCATTGCTCAGGGTGCTTTCATTTCTTGGAAGGGAAAAGGATAGCAAAAAAGGCAATGGGCTGTTTGGGGACACAATGCAAATGGTGAAAGCCCACCCCCACCCCCAATTAATTTCAGCACAAAGGGCAAGTACAAGAAACGATTTAAATGTAGATTCAGTCAAGGGTATGTTCCTAGTGAAGTACCATTTTAAGCCTTTCTCTTGCTCAGAGTTCTACTGCAAGCCAACAAGGCATTTTGGCAAAGAAAAATATGTTTGAGTACATAAAAAATACAGTATCTGTAAAATAGTTGTGAATAAACCATATGAAATGAATTTTTATTTATATTAGTTTTCTTTGCTTTTATTTTGTAATGTCCTACTCTATTTTTTCTTTAACGACCTACACTCTGCAGTGCCTTGTCCTCCTTTGTATTTAGGACAGCTAGTCACTTTCAGCATGTCTTTTGCTTGCAAACGGAGCACTGCCTCTATTGTTGTTGTGCCTTCAAGACATTTTGACTTATGGTGACCATAAGGCTGTGAACCTATCACAGGGTTTTGTTGGCAAGTTTCTTACGAGCGGGGTTTGCCACTGAATCATAGAGTTGGAAGAGACCGCAAGGGCCATCCAGTCCAACCCCATTCTGCCATGCAGGAAATCTAAATCAAAGCATCCTCAACAGATGTCCATCCAGCCTCTGCTTAAAGACCTCCAAGGAAGGAGACTCTACTATACTCCAAGGAAGGAGTGTGTTCCACTGTCAAACAGCCCTTACTGTCAGGAAGTTCCTCCTAATGTTGAGGTGGAATCTCTTTTCCTGGAGCTTGCATCCATTGCTCCATTGGGTCCTAGTCTCTGGAGCAGCAGAAAACAAGCTTGCTCCCTCCTCAATATGACATCCCTTCAAGTATTTAAACAGGGCGATCATATCACCTCTTAACCTTCTCTTCTCCAGGCTAAACATCCCCAGCTCCCTAAGTCTCTCCTCAGAGGGATTCATGGTTTCCAGAGTATTACTAGGCACCACACTTCTATGGATGCAGCGGGCTGAGAGAGTGTGACTCGCCCAAGGGCCACCTAGCGGGTTTGCATGGGATTCGAACCCAGGTCCCCAAGTGCAATGCTCAAGCCACTAGGCCACGCTGCCCCCGCCGTGCATGCACCCACCCCGTCCCAATGGGCCTCTTCGTAGCGCCGGCGCCTCAGCTGCGGCTCCAGCTCCCCCACCAGCCGCGCCTCCTCCTCCTCGCTGAGGAAGCCCGGCAGAACCGAGGAGCCTCCCGCCCGGAGCCTCCGCCACAGGGCCCCGCTCGAGGCCCGGACCTCGGCTCCCAAGCACAGCCTCCTCCGCCTCACCAACGGCGGAGGCAGCAGCAGCAGCCCTCGCATGGCGGCCGCTGGGCCTCAAAATGGAGGAGGCCGCGGTGCATGCCGGGCCCGGGAGCAGCAGGCCCCCTCTGCTTATATGTCGCCATTATGATTAGGCCCCAAAGCAAGCCTCTCTGTTGTTGCTGTGGAACTCCAAGACACATAGCCCCGTTTCCTCTGTGAGGGAGTTATGGAGGAGGAGAGAGACCTTGCACTTCCTCCTCCAACTCAAGGCATTCCCCCCAAACTTATGGCAGTCCTATCATGGGCTTTTTCATGGGCAGATTTGTTCAGAGGAGGTCTGTGCTATGGCGTTCCTCTGAGGCTGAGAGAGTGTGACTTGTCCAAGGTCACCCAGTGGGTTTAAATGGCTGAGTCAGGATTCGAACCCTGGTCTCCAAAGTCATAGCCCAATGCTCCAACCACTACACTGTGCTATTATACAACATTTGAACCCTTGTTGGCTTGAAATGCCTGACAGCCGGGTTGCCATAATTGTCCACTTTTACCAGGGACAAAATGTAGGACAA
>NC_056523.1:194881334-194900113 GCF_019175285.1 Sceloporus undulatus
GGTCATGGGCTGGGAGGAGTTATTCCAGAAAATACCAAGAAAATACCAGGAAGACATCTGAAGTCAGAAGTGCCATAATCCATAAACACTGACATAATTTTAACAATATCCCATCCATAAACTTCATGGACTTTCCGTTAATTTGGTTAACAGCCAAAACATACCAGCCCTCTATGTTCACAGTAGATTGTTCCACCCAGCCCCCCAATGCTGTACCAGTCTCCTCACCATTTTCTGCTTCTCACCAGCAACTATGGGAAAATCCTTCCCACACGCATCAGCAAATTCTAGTTTCTAAGTCTAGGCAACCTTTTGAATTGCCCTTCACCATCCCAGATTCTGACATCCTGCTATGCTAAGAGAACCTTTCCCTTTTGACAGCTCACGGATCCGGCTTACTAGGGTAAGCATCATGAATTATTTTACCAATACAATTGCATATAGCTGTGTCAGAATCTGGGATTTTGTAAATATGTCTGGTTGGTTATTATAATGTTATCTTCTTGCAGGAAAAACCATAGAAAAAGTACAAGAGGATAAGAAAGCAACAACATATATACTGCATTTCGAATTTGTATCTGCAGGCTTCACATCAAGGAGGAGAATTTATTATTATTATTATTATTATTATTATTATTATTATTATTATTAAACTTTATTTGTGAAGCGCTGTAGATGTACACAGCGTTGTACAAAAAATCAATGAAATCGAAGAATATATAAAAAAGCCTGCCCATGGCGTACAATCTAAAGATAATAACAAATAGATAAAACAACAGATAATGTTATAAAATAGAATTGAATAAAAAGAAAGCAAGTTAAAAAGATCAAATAAGCCACAGTATACGTAAAAAATCTCTTCTCTATGGCTCCCTACCTCCTGCACTTGAGATTCCCAATGCTGGAGGAGTAACAGCCTGTGAAAGAGGAGTTGCTGTTGATATGGGGGGGCTGCTGTACACTTGGGGACAACATCTCCTTGGTCAGCTGATCTGTGAAAAATAGACAACTAGGCTGAAGACATGATGACAATTCCCCAAAATCAATCCATTGCTTTATTTATATTCCACCTTTTTCTCAAGCTGGGATTCAATGCGGGTAACAAAAAAGTAATAAACTATAAGAAAACACACATAGATAAAAACATGCAAAAGATAATATTAAAATGATAACAACAACGGAATTAAAATAATATAACATTTTACTTTAAAACAAAATTTAAAAATAGAACAATACCATAAAAAGCTTTTTTGTTGAGCTCTTTTGTTGAACTGGGAACTCTTTTGCAGTGAAACCACCTCCCTTATTAAGTCCAGTGTTCAGCAAGGGTAAGGAGCTATAGAATACCAAAGCTCTATCTTGCTTGCTCCCCACCCTGTGTCCCACCTGCAAGACCTAGAGTGTGCAGTTGCCACTGACCATGCTGGATGGGAATGATGGAAGCTGTAGTCAAACTAATTTGGAGAGTACCAGTTTGGGAAAGGTTTAATTATGCCATCAGAAACATGGGCGACTACCTACATATATTGCCATGTCATGTTAGTTTTGTGGACAGAAGAGAAAGCCACTGCTGTCTACCACAATCTTCTGTATGTCTGTTGAAAACTAAGTCCTAGTGAATTGAATGGTGCTTACTCTGAGGTAGATTTTTTGCACAGAAGGCTTAGAGGATCCTTGGAAGATACCTAAAGACAGATAGGCAGCTCCTTTAATGGTCTAGAATGAGTCTCCAGATCCTGGACTGCAACTCCCATTAAACCAAGCCAGTACTGTATAGGTAATGGTGAGGGATAACAGGGTTGTAGTCCAGAAACATCTGGAGGGCCATAAATTCCCAATGTCTGAGCTACAGGTTGAAACCTTTCCCTGTACGTAAGGAGCAAGGGATCAGAAGCAATCATTGTTCAGTGATTATTCCAGAGTTTTAGTACTGATACATGTTTTAGCTTTGCTTTAGCTAATAAAAGACAAGTCTGTATACTTACATATGGGGACAGAAGAAAGACCACATTCAAGAATTAATAAATGTCAAGTCACTTTTGACCAAAAATTGGACTGTTCTGCTCTACTTCAACACTGAAGTTTTGTACCAGAATACTAAGTAGGAGGCTAGGAGCCTACTACATTTACCAGCAAGAGAATTTGGCTTTTCCTTGCACAAACCCAACCCAGCTTACTTCCTTATGAACCTGTGCAAGTGACCACCATTTCAGTGAGGGCAGTCTAGGACCCATGGAAGTAAATGCAACCAAATTTTAATTCTTACCTGGAGGTGGTGGCAAACTGCTGAGGTCAACAATCTCTCCTTTATTCACAGAGGACAAAATTGGATCAAGGGTCTGAAAAACATGAATCATCAAATGCAGTTTGATCTTTCTGATCTTTTCAGGTAAAATTCCTAATATGATTAAAAAACAAACAAACAAGAAAAGCCAAAACCCTTCAAAGAATAACTACAGATTTAGAAAACTATGGCAAGTAATTGTAAACTGGCCAACCTTTCCCAGTGGGTGATTGGACAGCCTGTAAATAACAGTATGACATGGTACTGTATACTAAAGGAGTAACAGTTATGGCTTTATTTACTGCAACTCCCATCAGCCCTAGCCAGAAGAGCCAATGATGAAGGCTGTTGGAAATTGCAGTCTACCAGCATCTGGAGGGCAACATTCTTTAGCTCTATCCTACTGTCCTCCAATTACTGAGAAAAAACCAAGCTTGTAGCTGAACATATATTGCCAGATTAATTTCGTCTTTCCCATCTTGATATGGGGGGGGGGGGGACAAAATATCTTGACTGCAAGCTCCTACTATAATACCACCACCCAAACATTAGAGTGTCTGCATTTGTAGATGGATTTTGGCCGAACAGGTGTTCAGAAGTGGCTTACGCATGGCTAAATGGAGCCAGCTTTTGAACGTGCCCCTCCATTTGATCTTACGGTACCTGCCCAGGAGATCCAGCTGTCTCCCATTGTGCCATGATTCAGGTCATCTATCTGCTTCATAGGAAGTCTGCTCTAAGCCAGGGCTCTCTTTATTATGAAAATTCTAAAATTGGGTGGCTGGTAAAGTTCACCCTATAAACTGATCCCAAGCAAACGTGCCTATGTTTTGTATTGTACATGCCAACATCCACACCCAGGGAGTCACGCGATTGCTACCTTTTTATGTCAACTGGGAGCCCCTCTGTGAAGCCTCAATCATGGGGTCCAGACCCTTAGCCTGGCTAAGAACATCTTGGCTCCTTCAATGTCATTTTGCTCTTTGCTCGGAGGGCAGCCTGCATCAGTTGCTTTTTACGGGTTTCCAGGAAGGTCCTCTGCTGTTGAGCTAAAGGGGGAACGTGCAAGGAAAGAAGTGTCACAGTCACACCTATTTCTGAGTAGGCAGCAAGGGAATTCTGCCCTGAGTGAGGGATACACAGCACTACTTTAGTAGGTTAAATTTGGCAAGGGGTTTTTGTAGTACCTTTTAGACCTAACTATGTAGAAGAAGTTGTAGCATAAGCTTTAATAGACTCAATCGACCGGTACTCTTCAAAGCAATGTAGATGAAAGTAGACCAAGTATATGAAAGCTTATGCTAAAATTAATTTTTGCACTGCTATTCTCAAAGGTGCTAAAAGATCCCCTTGCATACTGATATTCCAGACCAACACAGCTGAATTACACCTCAGTAGGTTAGGTCACTCGTTCCACCTATGAGGGAAAGAGCCTTGGTTACACTAAGGATGGCATCCTATTCAGTATTTACAATGTCATAAACCACACTTATGATATTGAAAAAAAATGCAATTCAAACATACCTTGTGGAACTAATGTCGCTATCACAAAGCCTCCCAAACCCACCCTTAGCATCCAGGCAGCACACATCAAGCAGTTCTAAGACACCAGAGAGCTTTCCACACTATATCTCACTGGCAGGAGGTGGCTGGCTACACCATCATCAGCATGTCACTCACCAGCCACCTCAAAACTCCTTCAGCTGGTGCTGCTGCTGGCTTCTAAGGTGGAACTGGGGGAGGGGGCAAATTAGGAGACATGCCATGTCACTGTAGCTACCTCTGACATGCAGGACTCCACTGCAGTTATTAAGCATCATGAGGGAATATTTGCTCAGAGACAGGCCCATTACTGACTGTACTTATGCTAAGCAGCCTCCGAACCAAGGAACTTTAAAAGGAAAAAAATCCAGTCTCTGTTAGGCAACCACGTCTGAACCACTATAGCCATTATGATCAACACGGTGTGGCCTCTCCCAGCAGGACTGGGGAAATAAAAATAAAATAAAAGTGGACTCGCTTGTAGTACCTCTTACAGTGACTTTTGAAGCACTCTTAGCAGTCCCGGTTGTTTTAGAAGCCGCAGGGGCAGCTACCCGGCGACCGGTTTGGGGCGGCTGCTTCGGCTGCCGTGAGTTGACTGGTTTGGATGAAGCTGGGTGAGATCAGGCTGAAAACAATAAGGGAGAGACACTAATGACTTGCATTACTTAGACCATAAGCAATACTCTTGCACACAGTGAATACCCAGCGTATTACAGCAATTAGAGAAATCTAATGTTTTAAATGTTAAATGTTTTATGCTCTTAGAAAGCTTATTTTGTTATGGCCTTCGGCTAGTACAATAATGTAAATGTTAACTTGAGTTAGAGAAATCACAACTTTACGAGTAGCACGCATCTAACCCTAAAATCAAGGTGGTTATACTTACTCCAAACTAAACATCCTATCACTGTTACAAATGTTTAATCCACATTGAGCATGCACAAAGGAAAGCAGACCTTGACTGCATGTGGCACCTCTGATGCATTATGATATCAGAGAACAAGGATGTGGAATAGTGGACATTCGAGTGTTTATACAGTTCCATCATCTTTGCCATGCTGGTAAGACTGATGAGGCTGCAGTCCAGTAACATTTGAAGTTATGGTTATATTGCAATTTAGGAGAAGGCACAATCACATTCTGTTTGCAAACACTGATGCAGCATCTAACAGAAAGATAATAAAAATGGAGGAGCATTTTGTCCCATATTTTTCTCTTTATGGTCTAAATTTGCGATGAGATCATGATAGTAAGTCCAGGGGAACTTTTTTTGAAGTGTCCTCCATAGGGAATGCTTCTCCGCCTGACTGTTTTCCCAGTGTGGACACTTGGGTGGTTTTTAGGATTTGGCTGAAAACAGTCAAGACAGCTTTTTCAAACTCCCTGTGTTTGTTTTCAGAATCTACAGTTTTAGCATTTGTGTTTATTGGGATTCTATATATCTACTTGCCAACAGCAGGAGGACATGTCTCAGTTCAAGGCATCCAAAAGAAATATCCCTTCCTATGGGTGTATCCCCACTCCCCCCTTATAACAGTGTGATACCATTTTAACTACCATGGCTCCATCTTGGGAATTTTAGTTTCATTAAAATACTTGAATTCTCTGCTAAAGAGTTGCAGTGCTGTAGCTCAGTAACTTCTAAATACCTCACTACCCAACTACAGACCCAAGCTTAAACAGGATAGAGCTATGGTAGTAAAGTGGATAAAAAACACTTAATGTACAGTATGGATATATATTTCTGGATGTTTACCAGGCAAAGAGTGGCACCAAAGCACAACTCGCATTCTGCCAAAGCCCAGTGTGAGCCACAAAGAGATGATGGTCAATGTGATCATCAATTTAGGAAGGAACTGAGCAACCAGAATTTGTGACACATTGATTTTTAATAGCTGCATGATTAATTACTGCAAAGCTGCTTTGACAGCCAATGAAGAAACTGGTTAGAAGTATATACTTTTTAAAATAAAAACTAAAAACAAGGCTACTAAATACCTCCACAGAGTGGAGTGCCCAATTTGTCTGAATTTGTTCCTGGATATGCCTGATTTGCCAAACACCCTGGAGTTCCCTTTGGATAAGGGGGTTCCCTCTTCATATTCTGACCCTAGCTAACAGATGCAAATTTGTTAGCTTTTTTACTAACACATTTAAGATCTTCACAATTGCAAAACCCAACCTTTTTTGCCTTTCCGTACTTCATCTTCTTCTCGCTGACTAATTTCATAGCGTATTCAAGGGATTCCAGCAAAACTCTGATCTCCTGGGGAAGATTCTGTTCCTTGGATGGGAGGGAAACCTGCCAAAGATAGTAACAAACTAAAGTATTACTTATTTCCAAAAGGGGGGGAAGGAAGCTGCTTACAATGAAGACATCCGAGTCTCCCAAAGTGGCTACTAAGCCAACCACTTATGTTTAATGTTCTGTTTAAAAACCAATGTCCTAGGTCAAAGGATAGGCAAGCATTTGGACTGGTTTTTTCTTTGCTTTTATCCTACAGCGCTTTATAAATAAAGTTGTAATAATAAAATAATCATAGCTGGTTTTACTCTTACTTTTACATATGGTCTTGACTCGTTATTTGTTTTTTGCTTGCACCTTTATGATAAATTACTTGTATTGTATTTTAAAGCACTTGACTTTATTTTTTAACTTTTAAGGCATGAACTCTGTTTTCAGGCAAATAAAGTGAATGCATGCATGGTTACATCCCTTGACTACGGTAACATGCTCTACTGGGCTGCCTTGAAGAGTATTTGAAACTGCAGCTGGTCCAAAGAGCGTGGCCGGCTATAATAAGGGGCGGTTGACAGAGACCACACAATGCCCCTGTTGAACAGCTTCACTGGCTATCAGTTTGTTTCCAGCCACAATTCAACAGTGTTGGTTATGACCTGTAAAGCCCAATATGGCCCAGGTCCAGGCTATTTGCAAACCGTATCTCCCTGTGTGCGCCCAACCTGGGACTGAGATACCTGGAGAGGCCTTCTCTCAGTTCCACCACCATCACAAGCACATTGGTGGGGACACAAGAGAAGGGTCTTCTCGGGCTTCCCCTAGACACTAGCATTCCCTTTCCAGGGAGCCAGATTGTCCCTCTTCCTTGTCGTCCTCTCGCTGGCAAGGTTAAAATATTTCTTACACAGGCAGCGCTTTTAAAACAGAAAGTTTTAAAGAATGGGCTGGGCTGGGGTGCTGCAGTGTTTTAAAGTGTTTTAATCACTTATTCTTTTAATTGTATTATATTCTTTAACAATAATTTGTTTTAATATTGTAATAATTAATTCTATTTTATGTACCATTTGTGTATCGTAATTGTACTTTTGCTCTCATGATCTGTAAGCGCCTGAATCCCCGTTTTGCTCTCTTTAGAAAATGGGGCTATATTTGACTAAATTCCATTCATCCATTATTATTATGTATATTATTTTATTTATTATTATTATTATTGATGGATGGGAATTTAGAAAAATATTAGCCTACTTTCTAAAGAGACTGCCTGAGGTCCCAAGAAAGAAAGGATGATAAGGCACCTCTGTAGCCAAGCACACTCTGGCCCAGTACATACCGTTGGTTTGCGGCAGCCTGGGACAAATAGGGTGGAGCGTGCAGCATCTGCACACTCCAGAATGCTAGCACTATGGACGACACCATCTTTATGCGGCACCATCAATACAGGACATGCATGCATGATGCAAGCACGGCACAGCATCTGCACTCCAGCTGTCCGCGCTTCGTCATGGACGTGCGACAGGCATAGTCATGGTGTGCGGAGCATGCCACAAAAAGAACTGCTTTCGCAGTTTTTTTACTCCAGAGGGCGCCGCAGCAGTTTGGCTGCTGCAGCGTCCCTCTGGATAAAACGGGAGCCTCCAGTCTCCATTTCGGGGCAGTTCTGTCAAGTCCCTTTGTTATGAAAAAAGGGTCTAACACACTCCTCTTATAGAATCACAAACATTTGAGATGATAGTGCATCTGACACATCTGATTTTTTTGACACGCAGGGGAAAAATCACTCTGCAACCCTGCACATTGATCTGCCACACATCTCCAAGACATGAGTACAGAAGTATAAAATGAAATATAATTTTTATCCCATTCCCAGCATCATTTCTTCAGCGGCTTCTGCTCGGAATAGCTGAAATCTAGAAAACTTACTGTGCAACCCAAGCAACCACCCCAAAGTAAACAAACAAAATTGAGAAATTAATTACCAGGGGGAACAGGAGTCAGCAAACTCCACAGGTTTTCCCTGCCTTGTGAGCTTTGATGGCTTCTTGATATTGCTAGTGGAGAGAAAAAAAGTGAAACTGAAAAATTTATTTGAAATATGGTCTTTGAGAACACAATCTTGTAAAGCACTTTTTGGGCTAGTAATAAATAATTATTGAGTACTGAGTTATTAGTTACATGTATATCCCACTAGTTCCTCTTATCATCTCATGGTCACATGTGTGCTCTCTTCCTATTTACCTTCCCAGAAATCTGAGTGTTGTACAGGCTAAGGAGAGTGATTGGCCAAGGCTACTTAGTGCGTCTCCTGGCTCAAGAGACTCAGGATTCTAGACTTCTCTTCATAAGACAGAAAGAGACAAGTTAAATCATGATGCAATCACAGCAAACACAGGTAAAAATGACTGTAACCTATAGGCGTAACATTCAGCAAGAAATCTAGTAACACTGCCCATAAAGGAAGCAATGACTCTGGTTTTGGCACACCTTACCTTCACAATCCGTTCGTGCATTCTAGCCTTCCTGTCATTCCTTGCTCTTTGCTTGTGCAGCTGCTGTCTTGATCTCTCCATCCTTTGCTGCAGGGCCTCCATCATATCTGAGGAGGTGGAGGTACATCTGGAAACAAGGCCAGAATGCTAATAGTGACATGTGTACAGTCAAGTGTGATGTACATGCACATATGTCTCTTTTTGTCATAGTGTAAGGTAATGTTCTGTAGTCCTTTGTGCAATATCCAATCCATCCCTCATTCTGCAGCTGTCAAGCCTTGGAAGGAGCCACTGCTGCTGCTGACTAATGGACAGGAGAGGAAGAGAGGGAGGACAGTTCAAATGTTGTAGCTCTAAGGAGAAGAGATTGGAGGGTGCACTCACTGTGAGCACACCCCCATTTCCTTCTACCATGGTAGTGGGATGAGCAAATTCCTCATGTCTGACTTGCTTCCCTGCCTCCTCTCATCCATACTGATCACCCAGCAGCAGATTTGACAGCTTTGGGAGGGAGTTTGGACGAGCCAAGTGGTGAGAGATAGCCCCTTGTACCACCATAACCCCACCAAATGACATACACAAGGGGCAGACAATGAAACTATGCAGGTGGAGCATTACATTCTACCTGCTTACTGTCAGAAACATCTCCACAGCCCAATACAACTACTCCATATTCCCATCCACTGTAGTACTGTTATATTATTGTTGTATGTTTAAAATTGTAGTCTGCCAGCTTGCTTTGCTATGGGGGTTTGGGTGCTTTGGCGGATACTGCCATAGGTCTGGAATGCACGTTAATAGTAAGAGACATCTGCATGATCTCTCCAAGGTCACCTGCTTCTCAGCCTGGGAAAGGCAAACAGGAGGAGAGGTAGTGGGGAGAGAAGGGGGAGAGTAAAAAAGGTGGGCGGCCAGCCAGGAGTGCTTTTAACTGAGGCTTGAGATTTTGCTTTTCCGAGTTCACCTAAAAAGTCTGTCTGCTCACTTTCATCATATCTCAATAAACTTCACTTCTTTTAAGCAAGTTGCTGTTGGAGATTATGTTGCAGTGTTGGATCTTACAGTTAGTGAACTCTTGCGTATTCTTTGTCATCATGACCGGGTTGAAGGTCAAGTTGACCCCTCCGACCTGGAGCTCGGATGTGGTGAGGAAACCGAGGCTCGGGACGAGGGAAAAGGTGGCGTCGAGGGACGCCAGGAAGCCCCGACCAAGACGGGACCGGCGCGCGGAACAACCAGAGGCCTGGTGGTATGCCGCAGGGACCGGAAGAACCGCGCCGGGCTGGCAGATTGACGGCCTGGGCCAGGATTGGGGGAAGCTAGTGGCAAGCCCGGAGCTGAGGACTTAGCGGAGGAGGTGAGAGTCGAGTACGACCTCCGCCCAACTGAAGGAGATGCATGGCCACCCTGATGCACAAAGAAGGGAAAGAAACCGAGCCAGGAGGCCGGAAGGAACCCGTAGCTACGCCGCCCGAGCAGCCCGTCGGCTGGACCTGGAGGCGGACTCGACGGCGGAGGAGGACGAAGAGTCCAGGGCTCCAGGCCGCCCTCTCGTCGGCGAGGCGCGGGAGGAACCGCACGCAGTCACCGTGGGAAGCAAGAGGCACTGCGGGAGCTGCTGGGCGAGCTGGAGGCTAAAGTTCAACGGAGAACCGGAGCAGCTTCCCTTCTTCCTCGCGCAGGTGGCGGACACATGCGGGCGAGATGGGGATACTTCCCGGATGAAGCCGAGAAGGTGCGAGTGTGGACGGCGGATGGAGGGCCAACGGCCTCAGTGGTTGGTGCGCTGTATATGTGTGGCTCCGAGTGAGGTCCTGGATGCCTTCATGACGGCTCTTCGTGCAGGTTCGATTGACCCATTCCGCGCTGGATCGGGCGAAAGCCAGTTCGCCACCTGCAGCAGGGAAGCAGATCGGTGCGCCGAGTAGTGATGGAGTTCGGAGGGTGGCATCCAATATTACGGATATCCGGCTCGATGATGAGCCGCCCGTTACAGGATGGCTCCGCGCAGAACTGCCTGTAGTGGATCCTGATAAGGAGTCGCCCACGAACCTCCAAGACCGGATTCGTTGTGCTGGGGAGGCGGAGGCTACAAGGGCGCGGACTCAAGCTGGCCAAGCAGCGGGGCGGCTTTCCAGCAAGGGAAGGCGGCAGCGCTCCAGACGAGATGGCAAACCAAGCTACGGCGGAGGTGGAAAAACAACGCAGGATGAAACTTGGCTCTGTTTTGCGTGTGGAAAGAAGGCCACCTGATTGCTGCCTGTCCGGAGAGGGCCACCGTCAAAAATGCTACCAAGCGGCGGCAAACCGGCTCGGAGGGTAGCGGAAAGGGGCAGCCGGCCAGGCGGCGCGCCGGCAGGTGCCGTGACAGTGCCCCAGCTGTACCGGCTCCGGACAATGACATCCCGGACTTGGTGATTGCTGGGTTTCCATATATTAACCTGAAGTTAAATTGGGACATAAAATAAACGGGCTACCGAGCCCATGTGGCGGCTCTAGATAGGGATGCACCCGAGTCTGATCAGTGAAGACTGGTGCAATCTCTCCAGATAAATGGAGCCTTTGACCAGAGACCATCCCTTTCCTGCAGATGGATTGGACAGTCATTTGGGGGACAACCCAGCAGCCACCAGGACGGAGAGACTTACTATACAGATTGCCCAGGACACTGGGATCCATCCGGTTTGTGTTGTGTCCTTACCAGGGGTGTGATCTAGTGTTGGGCATAGACTGGCTGCCTTTCACAACCCATACATCAATTGGAGAACAAAACAGTTGGTGTAACGACCCGGGTGTAGCAAACATGTGGCTTTGTCGGGAAACCCTGGGGAGGGAAAACCCAACCGAGCCCACAGCGGTGACTGTATATGGCCCTTCCAAAAGCGGTCTTCAACCAGGTCTTTCAGGAGATGGGGAAATTCCCATGGCGTTCCTACCAGGACTGGGGGGCGCGCGTTTGCGGAAACGGAATGTGCCTCCTGCCGCCCCACCGGGACACTGACTGTGCTATTAATGACACCCGTGGCCCGCTCCCCAACCTAAACTTTAATCAATGACTCCTAGGGAGAGGAACCTTGAAGAGTTCATCAATAAGAATTTGGCTAGAGGCTTTATTCGCCCCTCCAAGTCTCGTTTGGGGCACCGGTGTTCTTTAGAGAAAAGAAAGATGGGACCCTTCGATTGGTAAACAGACTATAAAAACTGAATGCTATCAGCCCGTGTAGCAAATACCATCTGCCATTAATGAAGGACATGCTGAGCAGGTGGCCGACAGGGGAAAGTTTTCACCAAGTTGGACTTGAGGAGCTTACTTTCGAGTAAGGATTAAAGAAGGGGATGAGTAAACAGCCTTCCATTGCCCTTAGGGGCTTTTGGTACTTATCCTCCTTTTGGACTTCTCTGGAGGACCTTCTTGTTTTATGCGCTTATACACGAAGTTTTAAACTGCAAGACCTGTTGTACGGATGGGGTTCTGGTGTATTGGAAGATATACTTATTTATAACCAGACCTGTCCAGCCATGTAAAATTGGTGCGCAAGGTGTTGCCAAAGACTGTTGCGCTAACAAAACGTCGTCAACTGTCCAAAATGCTTGACATTCCCTACCGACAACTTGAGTTCTTGGTTATAGATATCCACTCAGGGTCTGCAGCTGGACCCACACAAGGTCCAAGCGTCCTGAATTGGCCGCAACCCAACAACCCGCAAACAGGTGCAAAGGTTCTAGGGTTTGTAATTTTTATAGACAGTCATTCCCAAATTTGCTCAAATGCATTCCCATCACAAACTTGCTGAAGACCAAAGTGAGGGCGCACTTCGGGGGGCCCTGCCACTGTTGAGGAACAGGCGGCCCGACAGAAAACCCTCTTACAAGGTGGAATGGACTAAGGAGTGCACTGAGGCTTTTGTGCAATTAAAGAAACGTTCAGCACTGGAGCCTGTGTTAAGCAACCCAGACCCGAACAACTTTTTGTGGTGCAGTTGGACGCCTCGGACGAGGCCGTGGGGGCAGTGCTTGTTGCCAGAGGGCAGTGAAGGCAAATGAGGCCCTGTCGCCTACCTTGTCTAAAGCGCTTTGTTCGACCCAAGGCCGGTTGCCATGCTGGGAGCGTGAGCATATGCCATTAAAAGGGCGTTAGAGGTGTGGAGGCAATTTTTGGAGGGGACTCACACCCTTTTGAAGTTGGACTGATCACCGAACTTAGAGCCTGCCAACCCCCAAGCTTTGACTCCCAAACAGAGCGATGGCGAAAGAATTTTAAAGTTCAATTTCACCATAAATTCTTTCCTGGAAAGACAAGTGCTTGCCGATGGTTGTCCCGAATGCCATGGTCGGGACACAGGAACGGGGGAGCTACAGACTCTGTTCTCCTCAAAACAATTGGGGCTAGGTGGACCACCGCTCCCGCCAAGAAGGAACGGAGTCTCGCTTAGAACCTAACCCTATGTTGAGGGAATTTTGGAAATTATGAGACTGATGAGGAGTTGACAAGCCTAAAAAACCCAACCTCCAATGTTCTGACAGGGGGTAGGACCAAAGATGGGAAAGTTATGTGCTGAAGCCTGCAGGGCGAAAGTTCTTGAACTTTGTCATGATGTCAAAGCTGCGGACATGGGGGTTTGTTAAAACCTGGGTGACCCTGAGTGCAAGTATTGGTGGCCCAATGCTCGTAAGGAATTGAGGCTTATGTCGGGTGTTCATCTGTGCCAGAGCCAAACCTCACACAGGCAAGCCAATTGGCCTATTACAACCTGTGGAGACTCCATCCAGACCTTGGCAACACATTGCAATGGACTTTATTACGGACTTGCAGAAAGCAAGGGCAAAGACACCATTTGGGTTATTACAGACTTGTTCTCCAAACAGGTACACTATGTGGGTTGTCAACGGGGGTCCCTCTGCATCCAAACTGGCTGACCTTTTTATTGAAAACATATACAAGTTGCTTGTTTACCAGACAAGCTCTGTTGACCGCGGATCATCTTTCACTTCAAATTTTGGGGTGCTTACAGATTAAACTGGGGTGCATTGGCCTTTAGCTCTGCTTTTCCCCACAAACGACGGTCAGCCGAAAGGGTTAATCGCTTCTGGAGGTATATTTAATGGTTTTTTTTTACTATGTCTTACCTACAAGCCAACACACACCTACAACTGGATGGACTTTGCTACCCCATGCGTAGGTGGCATTAACGTATCTAGTCATCCAGCCATTGGATGTCTCTTTCAAGTGGTGTTTGGCTATGAGCCCAGGGTTATCCCTCGCTATCCCCTGAGCAAAGGATCCTGTGCCAGTGGAAAGTGGAGGCCAACTATTGGGACAGTTGGCCTAAATGAGGCGTGCTTTAAGCAGGCCAAATTGGACTACAAGCATTTTCGATCAGCACAGGAAGTCTGGTTGGGACACCAGGAGGGAGACTGGGTGTTTCTGTCCACAAGAACTTAAAGTGTAGAGTGCCTTGCAAAAATTAGGCCCAAGTTTGTGGGTCCTTTTGCCTGTAAAAAGACTGGTTAGTGAGGTGACTGCGCGTTGGACCTTCCTAAGATGTACAAACAATTAACCCCACCTTTCATTTCAGCCTGCTGAGCCTGCTGGGAAGCGGGACTGAGATGAAACTGAACGAACCTGCTCCTTGCCTTGCTCTTGAGGGGGAAGAACATTTGAATTATAAAGATTTGGACTCTAGAATTGTAGGGGGGGCTTGGAAATCTGGTGCAGGAAGGCATTTTCCAGTTGATATGGCTGAATGGGTGGGGGTTAACATGTAAATGCTGAAAAATTGATTCATGAGTTTCATTTGGCCTACCCTGACAAGCCTAATTGGATAAATAAAGTTTGGGAAGGCAGAGTGTCAGAACTCCAAGCCAAAACTAATCATATTCCCATCCACTGTAGTTACTGTTCATATTTATTGTTGTAATGGCTTAAAATTGTGTCTGCCAGTTGCTTTGCATGGGGGTTGTGATGCTTTGGCGGATAATTGCATAGGTCTGGAATGCACTGTTTAATTAGTAAGAGACATCTGCAGAGCTTCTCCAAGGTCACCTGCTTTTCTCAGCCTGGGAAGCAACAGGAGGGAGAGGTGTGGGGATAGAAGGCGGGAGAGTAAAAAAGGGGGGCCAGCCAGAGTGCTTTAACTTAGGCTTGAGATTTGCTTTTCAGAGTTCACTAAAAAGTCTGGTCTGATCACTTTCATTCATATCTCAATAAACTTCACTGCTTTAAGCAAGTTGGCTGTTGGAGATTATTGTTGAAGGTTGTGGATCTTACATTATCTTAGGATCTCTGCCAAAGGAGTGATGTTATTCTTGCATTAAACGAACACCCTAAAAAGGAACCTGGAAATAACTATAAGAAGAGTGTTTTATGCCTTATTCTGTACTTCCACTAGCATTACAGGCACCCCTGATTCCATAATATTTAGGTCACTGGGGTGTTTAACCCGAGCCTCGCTGTTCTATTTCATACCACAATGGAACTCCCCCCCCCAGTAGTTCAGTGAACAGGTATAGTTCATATAGCACACAGGTTCGTACACAAACTGTACCTGTTCACTGAACTACGGGGGGGAATTAAAGCTGGCCTGCAAGTTTATAGGTCATGGGCTGGAGGAGTTATTCCAAAAATACCAAAAAATACCAGAAGACCATCTGAAGTCAGAAGTGCCATAATCCCCTAAACCTGACATAATTTTAAACAATATCCCATCCATAAACTTCATGGACTTTCCGTTAATTTGTAACAGCCAAAAATACCAGCCCTCTATGTTCACAGTGATGTTCCACCCAGCCCCCATGCTGTACCAGCCTCCTCACCATTTTCGCCTTCTCACCCGACTATGGGAAAATTCTTCCCACACGCCTCAGCAATTCTCAGTTCAAGTCTAGGCAACCTTTGAATTGCCCTTCACCTCCCAGATCTGACTCCTGCTTGCTAAGAGAACAAAAAAAAAGTTTTCTCACACATAGAGTCAAGGGGAGGGAGAAGAAGTCACAGCTGACTGTAGGAGATAAATGAACTAGAATAAATAACATGTAGTTGACAACTTGTGGGTTCGTGGATGCAATCCCTGGAATGGAAACAATCCAAGGGAGCAAGCAATCTTTCCTCACTCTTCTGTTGACAGGTTTCTATACAAGAAAACCCACTATCATATGTTCATTTGGCCTGAGGTATGGTTTAAACAACTGGCATCCATGTATACATATGTCTAAATGGCAAGTTAACAAAATCTTACTCACAGTGCAACAGAATTACACAAAGCCACTAGTGAAAATCAAGCCATCATTTGGGGTAATTCATACATAACAGTAAACTACTCTCAGTGTTCAATTAATGCCTGCCTTCATTATCTTCTAAATATCCCCCTTTACCTTGAACTTTACTGGGCAGGGAGGCTAACTCTGCTTCCCTTTGCCAGTTGGAAAGCCACTGAAGACCTAGTATTTAGCCACCATTCAAAATAAACTCATCACCCACTCACTCTTGATTACAAGGTCTCTTGCGGCTGAGGCAGATGGCCCAGAATGACCAATCTGGTCATGATCGCTCTGGGATTGTGGTAACCTTATGGCCTGCTCACCAAGTGGGCCTCTGCCATGGTCCCAAATGGGCCACTGGTAGGAGTGGATTAAATCAGCTCCTTTTGCCAGTGGCTTCGGACAGCCTGGAAGCTGCACTATTTGGTCTGTCAATATATTTGGGCTGATTCAAAGAAATGGGACCTTAGAAGCCAAGATGATCAAATTGAGACTGGCCATATAATGAGAAGGCATTATCTGGAAAATACAATAATACTAGGAAAAGTAGAGGATAAAAGAAGGAGAGGAGACCGCATGCCAAATGGATCGACTCAGTCGGGGGGGACAGGAGCATGGGCTTGCAGGAACTAAGTAGAGAAGTGGAAAATAGGGTTTCTTGGAGGTGTCTCATCTATAGAGTCA
Source organism: Sceloporus undulatus (assembly GCF_019175285.1). Taxonomy (NCBI): domain Eukaryota; kingdom Metazoa; phylum Chordata; class Lepidosauria; order Squamata; family Phrynosomatidae; genus Sceloporus; species Sceloporus undulatus. The sequence goes on from NC_056523.1 coordinate 194,897,833, forward strand.
CTCAAGGGTAAATTACAACAACAAAAAATATCCTTGGGGAGTGCAAGGCCCAAAGGATCAAACTCTATGCTAATAATTTTGCTCCACGTACACATGAAGTGGGGACAAGGGGGGAGTGTTCAGGTGAAGGGAGCTGACTCCTAGTCCTGGTCTTTTGCTTCACCATCTGTTAATCGATCCAGTTTATACCAAACATGAACTGGATGGGATCAAAATGACTGAAGCATCATAATGTGGGTTGTTATAGTGCTCCACACTTCATGTATATTAACACTCCCTGCCACACACAAATGCACACATTATACATAAATAGGGAATACAGTTAAACAACCACTACGGCTGCTGCTATTGTGTCCATTTTCATAGAATCATATAATCATAGTTGGAAGAGACCACAAGGGCCATCCAGTCCAAACTCCTGCTATACAGGAACTCACAATCAAAGCATTCCCAACAGATGGCTATATAGCCTCTTTTTAAAGACTTCCAAAAAAGGGGACTCCACTATGCTCCAAGGGAGTGTGTTCCACTGTCGAACAGCTCTTACTGTCTACAAGTTCCTCTTAATGTTTAGGTGGAATTTTGTTCCTCTTTAAGATCTCTGTTAGATCAGAGCCTAGTTCCAGCTAACTCAGTCTCCTGTTTCTAACAGCGGTCAGCCGAATGCCTCCAGTAAACCCATCAGCTTACCTTGAAGATCACAAGCTATACTGTATTATTTCTAAAACTTAGAGGAGCTATCTTTTTGGACTATGACCCTCAGAATTCCACAGCCAGCATGGATAGTAGCCATGTCAGTAGCAGGGGTTCTGGGACATGTATTCAAAAAATTAAGATTTCCAAGTTCTGATTATTTCTTCCTAGGATCTGGTAGGAATGATTCTGATGATGCCAAAGAGATAGTTGCAATGAAGAATGAATGAACCAAATTTCTTAATACACCAATCAGCCAAGGATAAAAGTTTTAAAAGACTGAAAAGAAACTATTTCACAGAACCAGACTCTTCTTGGCAAATGGGAAACTGTTGTCCTGGGGCTTATTCCAGAATAGATATACATAGAATTGAGCTGTATTTTGTATATTTGATGGAAAAAAATGTCTAAATTAATTAGATTTCCCCCACTCTGCCCATAGACAAACCTACCACTGAAATGAGGCCCATGAGATTCTTTCCAAACTGGAATTCAACTTCCAGGCCAGAAAAAGGTTTTCCACCTGTGCTTTATATTTTTAAGATAACCTTGCTCTCCTGGATTCCTACTAATTGGCAGAAGAGGTGACAACATCTTCAAAGCTTGCTCCACTACCTCGTGCTGCTGCCTCATCAGTTTCACAAGCTCCGCATACTGGGCCGCTGTTTCCGGGGAGATATTGGATCCACGACGCTGCACAAGCATGAAGTCCTCCTTGTTCACAGGAGCCTGAGGCACCTGAAGGAAGAAAGTAAGCAGAGGAAATCAGCTCCAGAACCACCCCCACAAAAGAGGGCCTGGCCGAACAGGTTGTGTCAGAAGTGGCTTAAGCATGGCTAAATGGAGCCAGTCTTTTGAACAGTGCCCATCATTTGATCTTACGGTACCTGCCCAGGAGATCAGAGCTGTCTCCCACTGTGCCATGATTCAGAGTCATCTTAATCTGCTTCATAGGAAGTCTGCCTCTAAGCCAGGGCTCTCTTTATTATGAAATAATTCTAAGTAATTGGGTGGCTGATAAAGTTCCACCCTATAAACTGATCCCCAAGCAAATGTGCCTATGTTTTTGTATTTGTACATGCCAACATCCACACCCAAGGGAGTTCACAGATGATTGCTTACCTGTGTTATGTCAACTGGGAGCCCATTCTGTGAAGCCTCAATCATGGGGTCCAGACCCTTAGCCTGGCGTAAGAACATCTTGGCTCCTTCAATGTCATTTTGCTGCTTTGCTCGGAGGGCAGCCTGCATCAGTTGCTTTTTACGGGTTTCCAGGAAGGTCATCTGCTGTTGAGCTAAAGGGGGAAAGGCAAGGAGAAAGAAGTGGCACAGTCACACCTATTTCTGAGTAGGCAGCAAGGGAATTCTGCATGAGTGAGGGATACACAGCATACTTTAGTAGGTTAAATTTGCAAGGGGTTTTTGTAGTACCTTTTAGACTAACTATGTAGAAGAAGTTGTAGCATAAGCTTTCATAGACTCAATCGACCGGTACTTCCTCAGAAGCAATGTAGATGAAAGTAGACCAAGTATATGAAAGTTTATGCTAAAATTACTTTTTGCACTGCTATTCTCAAAGGTGCTAAAA
>NC_056523.1:194900138-194912117 GCF_019175285.1 Sceloporus undulatus
TGTGGACTTTTCCCCACTCCTTTCTAGGGCAGAAGCTAGAAAACAGGAAGCTGGGGCATGCAGTGGCCGGATTGGGGCCACAGCATTGTGGTTTGCCATCTCATGTCCCCACACTCCCAGCTCTCTCTCAGGGGCAGCGTCAACACCAACCCCTTCGGGGCTATCTGTTTCATCACCCACATGCATACGTCATATTGGCCCTGCTATTCAGTGGTGTGTCAGAAAGCCTCATGAATTTCTCTCTATTATTTAAAAGATTGATGAATGAAACAAGCATAACTGGCTTTTCTGCTTTCTTTCCCAGCTATCCCAACAACTACCAGTACTCAGGAACATCCTACAAGCATAACAGCGGACTTACAACTGGCATGCTACCTCTCCGTGCAAACACAAAGAAGGCAAACATTGAAAATGTCTACCATAGTTTATCGCATACAGCCAAGGTCAGGCTAATGACTCCCACAGCAATATACCGTTGCCCTTTTTGCAAGTAGGTGGAAGTAAATGACTTCTTATCAAAGAAGAAATCTATTTCTTGCAGGTCCAAAAGCAACTATTTTCCCCACCTTTTTTTCCCATTTAATCTGCTGACCTTGTGTTACTCAAGAAATATTACTATGGACCCTCTAGATTCATTAGTACTAATTGTATGGAACAGAAATGAATAGTTGTTATTTCTTCTGTTCCTATTCTGCTCCATTATTCTCAAGTTTAGTTTCACAACATATTGATATATTCCTTGATTATGTAACATTTTATTGCTTCCTGTTTGAACGTAAAGAACTGATTCCATCTGAAAAATTATACATCTATTGAAAACCTTCTGTGTGATCCTTTGATCTGCAGTGGCTCATACATTACCAACTTTTGATCAGTTGGAATCTAGTTATTTATCTCTGGATAAGGACTGCAGTGTGAGCCAGCATTGTGTTGTGTCTCGATATGTTTGGGCTTTCAGAACTCTCTGAGAGACTAGGATTCAAATCCCTTCATCAGCCATGGAAATCTCATTGTGTGATCTCTACTCTTAAACCCTAAGAGGCAAGCCAGTGCCACAAACTCCCTCTGAATCAAATCTTTCTAAGAAAGTCCCATGGATTCGCATTTAAAATTCCACATGAACAACACAGATTCAACCCAACATCCTCAACCCACATCCTACGGAATTACTTTCACACTATTTATTTAGTAGTAACACTCTAATTTCTGTGTCTTGGGTTCCTTTTAAGAAAATACGCAGCAACACCAATTGCAGCATGAAACAGGCCAATTTGATTTTAGATGTTACCTTCTGCTCGAAAAAATCTACTGGGTGCCTTAGTCACGTTTCTGTTTCCAGCTCTCAACCAAACCTCTCTCCAGATGTGTGAGCTACAGTTCGATAACAGCATGTCAATGTACTTTTTTATTTAGAATGTGTATCTCATAGACAAACTGGACTCAAGACTGCATCTAAAATATTAAAAATGCCATAAAAATGTAAATTAGAATAGTGCAAATTCCAATATTTTAACCCATGCCTTCGCTGGGAGAGTAGGGAATAAGATGAAGGGTGCTGGGTTTGGAAAGTTGCTCCATCTCTCAGCATTGCCCCTCCACCCAAGTGGGTTAAATCCCCATTTGCCTCTCAGCCCAGGCAGTCACCATGAACAGAGAAATCAATCTATCTATGTAAATCCCCCAGTTCCTCCCACTGTCACAGTGTCAGTGATAGGCTTTCTTTACCATTGACTTTTGACCACCTTACTGACTGTTAATTTGGTTTTTTCTTTCCCTCTTCTTTTCTTTCAATGACACGATAGGTTTGGTTTGTTTTTTGCTTTTCCTGTTTATTACTACGAGGGAAAAAGAAAATAACTTTTTAAATTACCCTGATATCTTCCTTCTCTCTTTCTCCTCCCCTGAGGCTTTAAGCCTCATCACTTCTTGCCATCCCTGCATATCGGGGAAAAAAATCCACATGTAACACGATGGTTGTAAGAATTACACAATCGTCATGGATGTTTAATTACTTTGAACACAACATCTAACTGTTCATCAGATTCTTACAGTATTTAAATGGACATTCTAGCAATCTCGAGCAAATAAAACTGAAACTCGGCAAGAGAACGCGAATTGTTGGCTTAGAGGAGACAGGAACTATCCCAAGACAGAATTAAGCAGGGTCATTCTAGTCCAATACTTCTCCAGAATATCATGTTGCGGGGTGCAGCGGTTCTCTTTTCTACATGTATACATGGGACAGTTATTTTTACTCCTTTGGCTTATAACACCAACTGTTTTATTCTTTCTTGAAAACTTGCCGAGGGCAGCCATCCACATGCATTGTGACTGCGTCTACTGCTCCACAGCCCATCACATTTGAGTACATTCTTCTTCTAGTCATTAAACTCCAACTACAAATCTCCAAATGCCAGTACCACTCTCCATAATTTGGTGGTTGGTATTATATAGGAGCTTCAGTCAAAGCTATATTTTTTTGCCCCCCCCACCCCATATCAAGAAATGGAAAGAACGAAATTAATACTGGATCAATATAGTTTTCAGCTACCAACTTTTCTTCTCATAATTGGAGGCACATAGCATCAAGACTAAAACAATGTTGCCCCTCCAGATGCTGGTTAGAACTGCCCATATTCCAACACGCACTTACCTTCATCATTTGCTCTATCTGCTGCCTAGGGATGATGGGAGTAGTTGCAGTAAATATAAGCCATAACTGCTAATACTCCTTTCGTATACAGTTACACATGTCAAATAACTGTTATTTACAGGCTGTCCAACTCACCCACTGGGAAAGGTTGGCCAGTTTTACAATTACTTGCCATTAGTTTTTCCTTCTAACATCTGTAGTTATTCTTTGAAGGTTTTGGCCTTTCTCTTGCTTTGTTTGTTTTTTAATCATATTTAGGAATTTATTACTCTGACAAAGATCAGCCCAAGATCAAATGACTTCATTGATATTCCATGTATTTTCCAGACCCTTGATCCCAATTTCTGTCCTCCTGTGAATAAAGGAGAAATTGTTGTTACCTCAGCAGTTTGCCACCAACCTTCCAGGTAAGAATTCAACAATTTGGTTGCTAATATACTACTCCATGGTCATCCAAGACTGCCCTCTCAACTGAAATATTGTGGTCCACTTCACAGTTCATACAGGAAGTAAGCCTGGGTTGGGTTGTTGTGCAAGGAAAAGCCAAATATTCTTCTTGCTGTAAATTTTAGTAGTAGGCCCCTACCATCCTACTTAGTATCTCTGGTACAATAAACTTCAGTGTTGAAGTAAGCAGAACAGTTTCAATTTTTGTCAAAAGTTGCTTGACATTTATTAATTCTTGAATGTTGGTCTTATCTTCTGTCCCCCCATATGTAAGTAAATACACTGTCTTTTTATTTACTAAAGCAAAGCTAAAACATGTATCAGTTACTAAAAAAACACTCTGAATAATCACTGAACCATATGATTTGCTTCTGACTCCTTTACTCCTTACTCTACAAGGAAAGGTTTCAAACTCTTACTCAGACATTTGCGGAATTTTATTATGGCCCTCCATGTAGTTTCTGGACTACATAACCCTTAGTATCCCATCACCATTCTACATCATGACCTAGACGCTTGGTTTTAATCAGGAGTTTGACAGCCAGGATCCTGGAGACTCATTCTAGACCATTTAAAGTGAGCTGCTCTACTGTCTTTAGGTATCTTCCCATGCTCCCTCTAACCTTCTGTGCATAAAAATCTACTTCTCAGAATAAGCAACCATTTCAATTCACTAAGAGACTTTAGTTTTCAAACAGACATACAAACAGAAGATTGTGGTAACAGCAGTGCTTTCTGCTTCTCTTCTTGTCCACAAAAACTAACAGACATGGCAATATATAGTAGTAGATCGCCCATGATTCTGATGATACATTCCAAAAACCTTTCCCAAACTTGTGTACTTCTCCCCAAATTAGTTTGACTACACGTTCCATCATTCTCCCATCCAGCATTGGTCCAGTGCGCAACTCACCACTCTAGGTCTTTGCCAGGTGGGCACACAGGTGGGGAGCAAGCAAGCTATAGAGCTTGGTAATTCTATAGCTCCTTACCCTTGCTGAAACACTACTGACATTAATTAAGGGATTGGTTTTTGGTTCATCACTGCAAAAAGAGTTCCCACTCATACAACAAGAAACTCAACAAAAAAAGCTTTTTATGTATTTATCGTTCTATTTTTAATCAATTTTTGTTTTAACAGTAAAATGTTATAAAATTACTTTTAATTCCGTTGTTGTTATCATTTTAATATTTCTACTCTTTGCAATGTTTTTATCTATTGTGGTTTCTTATAGTTTTTACTTTTGTTACCGCACCCCACCTTGAATCCCCATTGCTGAAAAACGGTTTGGAATATAAAAATAAAAGCAATGGATTGATTTGGGAATTGTCCCATCAATCTCTCAGCTAGTTGTACTATTTTTTCACACCGATCAGACTGACCAAGAGCATGTTGTCCCCAAGTGTACACCGCCAGACCCCCCATATCAACACAACCTCCTCTTTCACAAGTCTTGTTATCTCCTCCACATTGGGAATCTCAAGTGCAGGCATGGTAGGACGCCATAAGAACGATGAGTGTGGCTTTTATTTGATCTTGTTTAACATTGCTTTCTTTTTTATTCAATTACTATTTTATACTTTATCCTCTCATTGTTCTTATTCTACTACTTCTGTTTATTATCTTTACGATTATAACGCATCTGGGCAAGGCTTCTTTTTTATATATTCTTCGATATTCATTATTATTTTGTACAGCGACTGTGTACATCTACAGCGCTTCACCAAATCTAAAGTTTAATAATAATAATAATAAGAATCAATTATTTATTAGTCAATTATCTATAAACTTTCTCCTCCTTGATTATTGAAGCCCTGCAATTACAAATTCGAAATGCAATCTATATTGATGTTTGCTTTCTATCCTCTTGTACTTTTCCTAGGTTTTTCCTGACAAGAAAGCTAAACCATTATAATACCCAAACTAGACACTTATTACAAAATCCCAGATCTCTGACACAGTCTATAGCATAGTATTGGTATAAAATAATTCATGATAGCTTACCCTAGTAAGCCGAATTCCGTGAGCTGTCAAAAGGGAAAGTTATCTTATCATACAGGATGTCAGAATCTGGGATGGTGAAGGGCACTTCAACAAGGTTAGCCTAGACTTAGAAAACTAGAATTTGCTGAATGCGTGTGGAGACAAGAATTTTCCCTATAGTTTGCTGTGAGAACAGAAAATGGTGAGGAGGCTGGTAACAGCATGGGGCTGGGATGAACAATCTACTTGTGAACATAGTAGGGCTGGTATTTTCTGGCTTGTTAACCAACATTTACACGGAAAGTCTCACCCTGAATTTATGGATGGGATATTAGTTAAAATTTATGTCACGTGTTCTAAGGATTTAATGCACTTCTGACTTCCCAATGTCTTCCTGGTCTATTATCTTGTATTTCTGGCCAATAACTCCCCTCCCAGCCCATGAACCTATAAGACTTCAATGGCCCAGTCTTTACAATTTCCCCCCAGTATTCAGTGAAACAGGTTACAAGTTTGTGTGTGTAAACCTGTTTTGTCATCATGAACTCATTACCTGTTCACTGAACGGGGGGGGGAGTTAAAGCTGGGCCACGTAGGTCTTATGGATCATGGGCCAGGTTCTTGCTGAGATAGTAAACCTCAGTCTGGGTTGCAGCTTACTGCCTAAATGAATTAATCTAAGTAAATTCATCACTGGGCACCACTCATGAATACCTATTAGCAGGAGACTATAGGTACAAGTGAGAGAGGAGAGATGTAACTCATCGAAGAAGGAAGGTGCATTATTGGGCACAAAAGCTGCTCAAAGCTTCTTGATCACAGTTTATAAAAAACTGGGCTTCTAATTAGCTTGTCAATCACCTGGTGCTCTTTTCCACCATCTGGTTTTCTATCTAGAGAGCATCTTCTTCTGTAGGAGGAAATGTTTAGTTAGATGAGCCTTCCATTGTGGTATGAAATAGAACAGCCGAGGCTCGGGTTTAACACCCCAGTGACACTAATAAATTTACTAGGAATCTGCCTGTAATGCTAGTGGAAGTACAGAATAAGGCATAAAACACATCTTCTTATAGTTATTTCCAGATTCCTTTTAAGGGTGTTCGGTTTAATGCAAGAATAACATCACATCCTTTGGCAGAGATCCTATGATAAGCAGGTAGAATGTAATGCTCCACCTGCATAGTTCATTGTCTGCCCCTTGTGTATGTCATTTGGTGGGGTTATGGTGGTACAAGGGGCTATCTCTCACCCTTTGCTTTCTGTCCAAAACCTCCCTCCCAAAGCTGTCAAAGCTGCTGCTGATGGTGATCAGTATGGATGAGAGGGAGCAGGGAAGCAAGTCAGACAATGAGGAATTTGCTCATCCCGACTACCATGTAGGAAGGAAATGGGGGTGTGCTCACAGATGATGTGCACCCTCCTATCTCTTCTCCTTAGAGCTACAACATTTGAACTGTCTCCCTCTCTTCCTCTCCTGTCCATTAGTCAGCAGCAGCAGTGGCTCCTTCCAAGGCTTGACAGCTGCAGAATGAGGGAGAGGATTAGGATATTGCACAAAGGACTACAGAACATTACCTTACACTATGACAAAAAGAGACATATGTGCATGTACATCACACTTGACTGTACACATGTCACTATTAGCATTCTGGCCTTTGTTTCCAGATGTACCTCCACCTCCTCGAGATATGATGGAGGCCCTGCAGCAAAGGATGGAGAGATACAAGACAGCAGCTGCACAAGCAAAGAGCAAAGGAGATGACAGGAAGGCTAGAATGCACGAACGGATTGTGAAGGTAAGGTGTGCCAAAACCAGAAGTCATTGCTTCCTTTATGGGCAGTGTTACTAGATTTCTTGCTGGAATGTTACGCCTTATAGGTTACAGTCATTTTTACCTGTGTGTTGCTTGAATGCATCATGATTTACACTTGTCTCTTTCTGTCTTATGAAGAGAAGTCCTAGAATCCTGAGTCCTCTTGAAGCCAGGAGACTCACTAAGTAGCCTTGGGCCAATCACTCTTCCTTAGCCTGTACTAACTCAGATTTCTTGGGAAGGTAAATAGGAAGAGAGCAACACATGTGACCATGAGATGATAAGAGGAACTAGTGGGATATACATGTAACTAATAACTCAGTACTCAATATTTATTTATTACTAGCCCAAACAAAGTGCTTTTACCAAGATTTGTTCTACAAAGACCATATTTTCAAATTATATTTTTCAGTTTCACTTTTTTTCTCTCTCCACTAGCAATATCAAGAAGCCATCAAAGCTCACAAGGCAGGGAAACCTGTGGAGTTTGCTGACCTGCCTGTTCCCCCTGGTAATTAATTCTCAATTTTGTTTGTTTACTTTGAGGTGGTTGCTTGGGTTTGCACAGTAAGTTTCTAGATTTCAGCTATTCCGAGCAGAAGCCGCTGAAGAGAATGATGCTGGGAATGGGATAAAATTTATATTTCTATATTTTATACTTCTGTACTCATGTCTTGGAGATGTGTGCAGAATCAGATGTGCAAGGGTTGCAGATGTGATTTTCCCCCCTCGTGTCAAAAAAATCAGATGTGTCAGATGCACTATCATCTTCAAATGTTTGTGATTCTATAAGAGGAGTGTGTTAGACCCTTTTTTCATAACAAAGGGACTTGACAGACTGCCCGAAAATGGCGGACTGGAGGCTCCCGTTTTCACTCCAGAGGGACGCTGCAGCAGCCAAACTGTGCGGCGTCCCTCTGGAGTAAAAAGAACCTGCGAAAAGCAGGTTCTTTTTGTGGCATGCTCCGCACACCATGACTATGCCTGTCGCACGTCCATGACGTAAGCGCGACAGCTGGAGGTGCAGATGCTGTGCCGTGCTTGCATCATGCATGCATGTCTTGTATTGATGGTGCCGCATAAAGATGGTGTCGTCCATATGTGCTAGCATTCTGGAGTGTGCAGATGCTGCACGCTCCAGAACCCTAAAATTGTCCCCAGGCTGCCGCAAACCAACGGTATGTACTGGGCCAGAGTTGCTTGGCTACAGAGGTGCCTATATCCATCCTTTCTTTCTTGGGACTCAGGCCAGTCTCTTTAGAAAGTAGGCTAATATTTTACTAAAATTCCCATCCATCAATAATAATAATAATAATAATAATAATAATAATAATAATGGATGAATGGGAATTTTAGTCAAATATTAGCCCATTTTCTAAAGAGAGTTGTCAATTTATTTATATACAACCATTTCCCCAAAACTGGGATTCAGGGCAGCTTACAGTATGAGAGCAAAAGTACAATTAAAAGCATACACAAATGGTACATTAAAATAGAATTAAATTATTACAATATTAAAACAAATTACTTGTTAAAAGAATATAATACAATTAAAAAAGTAAAGATGATTAAAACACTTTAAAACACTGCAGCACCCCAGCCCAGCCCATTCTTTAAAAACTTTCTGTTTTAAAAGCCTGTCTGTGTAAGAATATTTTAACCTGCCAGCGAGAGGACGACAAGGAAGAGGGCAATCTGGCCTCCCTGGAAAGGGAATGCTAGTGTCTAGGGGCAGCCACCGAGAAGACCCTCTCTTGTGTCCCCACCAACTGTGCTTGTGATGGTGGTGGACTGAGAGAAAGGCCTCTCCAGTGTATCTCAGATCCCAGGTTGGCGCACACAGGGAGATACGGTTTGTCAAATAGCCTGGACCTGGGCCATATTGGGCTTTACAGGTCATAACCAACACTTTGAATTGTGGCTGGAAACAAACTGATAGCCAGTGAAGCTGTTTCAACAGGGGCATTGTGTGGTCTCTGTAACCTGCCCCTTACTAATAGCCTGGCCACCGCTCTTTGGACCAGCTGCAGTTTTCAAATACTCTTCAAAGGCAGCTCCAAGTAGAGCATGTTACAGTAGTCCAAACGGGATGTAACCAATGCATGCATTCACTTTTATTTTGCCTGAAAACAAGAGTTCTATGCATTAAAAAGTTAAAAAATAAAGTCAAAGTGCTTTAAAATACAATACAAGTAAATTTATCATAAAGTGCAAGCAAAAAACAAATAACGAGTCAAGACCATATGTAAAAAGTAAGAGTAAAACCAGCTATAGAAAGTAAAAGTACTGTAGGATATAAAAGCAAAGAAAAACCAGTCCAAATGCTGCCTATCCTTTGTACCTAGGACATTGGTTTTTAAACAGAACACTTAAACGTAAGATGGTTGGCTTAGTAGCCACTTTGGGAGACTCGGATGTCTATATTGTAAGCAGCTTCCTTTCCCTCCTCCTTTTGGAAATAAGTAATACTTTAGGTTTGTTACTATCTTTGGCAGGTTTCCCTCCCATCCAAGGAACAGAATCTTCCCCAGGAGATCAGAGTTTTGCTGGGATCCTTGAGACCGCTATGAAATTAGTCAGCGAAGAAGATGAAGATACTGAAGAGGCAAAAAAGGTTGGGTTTTGCATTAGTGAAGATCTTAAATGTGTTAGTAAAAAAGCTAAACAAATTTGCATCTGTTAGCTATGTGTCAGAATATGAAGGAGGGAAACCCCTCTTATTTCTCAAAGGGAACTCCAGGGTGTTTGGCAAATCAGGCATATCCAGGAACAAATTCAGACAAATTGGGCACTTCCACTCTGTGGGAGGTATTTAGTAGCCTTGTTTTATTTTTTATTTTAAAAAGTATATACTTCTTAACCAGTTTCTTCATTAGGCTGTCAAAACAGCTTTGCAGTAATTAATCATTGCAGCTATTAAAAATCAATGTGTCACAAATTCTGGCTTGCTCAGTTCCTTCCTAAAATGATGATCACATTTGACTCATCATCTCTTTTGTGGCTCACACTGGGCTTTTGCAGAAATGCCAGTAGTGCTTTGGTGCCACTCTTTGCCCTTGTAAACATCCAGATATATATCCATACTGTACATTATAGTGTTTTTATTCCACTTTAACTACCATAGCTCTATCCTGTTTAATCTTGGAGTCTGTAGTTGGGTAGTGAGGTATTTAGAATTACTGAGCTACAGCACTGCAACTCTTTAGCAGAGAATTCTAAGTATTTAATGAAACTAAAATTCCCAAGATGGAGCCATGGTAGTTAAAATGGTATCACACTGTTATAATTGTGGAGTGTGGATACACCCCATAGGAATGGATATTTCTTTTGGATGCCTGGAACTGAGACATGTCTCCTGCTGTTGGCAAGTAGATATATAGAATCCCAATAAACACAAATGCCTAAAACTGTAGATTCTGAAAACAAACACAAGGGAGTTTGAAAAAGCTGTCTTGACTGTTTTTCAGCCAAATCCTAAAAACCACCCAAGTTGTCCACACTGGGAAAACAGTCAGCGGGATAAGCATTCCTATGGAGGACACTTCAAAAAAAGTTCCCCTGGATCTTACTATCATGATCTCATCTGCAAAATTTAGACCATAAAGAGAAAAATATGGGACAAAATGCTCCTCCATTTTTATTATCTTTTTCTGTTAGATGCTGCATCAGTTTTGCAAACAGAAATGTGATTGTGGCCTTCTCCTAAATTGCAATATAACCATAACTTTCCAAATGTTACTGGACTGCAGCTCTCATCAGTCTTACCAGCATGGCAAAGAGTGATGGGAACTGTACTTAAACACTCGAATGTCCACTTATTCCACATCCTTGTTCTCTGATATCATAATGCATCAGGGGTGCCTACATGCAGTCAAGGTCTTGCTTTCCTTTGTGCATGCTCAATGTGTATTAAACATTTGTAACAGTGATAGGATGTTAGTTTGGATGTAAGATATACCACCTTGATTTTAGGGTTAGATGCGTGCTACTCGTAAAGTTGTGATTTGTCTAACTCAAGTTAACATTTAACATTTATTGTACTAGCCGAAGGCCATGACAAAATGAGCTTATCTAAGAGCATAAAACATTTAACATTTAAAACATTAGATTTCTCTAATTGCTGTAAAATACTCTGTGTGATTCACTGTGTGCAAGAGTATTGCTTATGGTCTAAGTAATGCAATTCATTAGTGTCTCTCCTTATTGTTTTCAGCCTGATCTCAACCCAGCTTCATCCAAACCAGTCAACTCACTGCAGCCGAAGCAGCCGCCCCAAACCGGTCCACGGGTAGCTGCCCCTGCTGCTTCAAAATCAACCGGGACTGCTAAGAGTGCTTCAAAAGTCACTGTAAGAGGTACTACAATCTATTCCACTTTTATTTTATTTTTATTCCCCAGTCCTGCTGGGAGAGGCCACACCTTGTTGATCATAATGCTATAGTGTTCAGACGTGGTTGCCTAACAGAGACTGGGATTTTTTTCCTTTTAAAGTTCCTTGGTTCTGAGGCTGCTTAGCACTAAGTACATTCAGTAATGGGCCTGTCTCCTGAGCAAATATTCCCTCATGATGCTAATATACTGCAGTTGAGGTCCTGCATTGTCAGATGTAGCTACAGTGACATGGCAATGTCTCCTAATTTGCCCCCTCCCCCAGTTCCACCTTAGAAGCCAGGCAGCAGCACCAGCTGAAGGAGTTTTGAGGTGCTGGTGAGTGACATGCTGAATGATGGTGTATCCAGCCACCTCCTGCCAGTGAGATATAGTGTGGAAAGCTCTCTGGTGTCTTAGAACTGCTTGATGTGGCTGCCTGGATTCTAAGGGTGGGTTTTGGGAGGCATTTGTGATAGCGACAGTAGTTCCACAACTGTATGTTTGAATTGCATTTTTTTTCAATATCATAAGTGTGGTTTATGACATTGTAAATACTGAATAGGATGCCATCCTTAGTGTAAACCAAGGCTCTTTCCCTCATATGTGGAACGGAGTGACCTAACCTACTGAGGTGTAATTCAGCTGTGTTGGTCTGGAATATCAGTATGCAAGGGGATCTTTTAGCACCTTTGAGAATAGCAGTGCAAAAA
>NC_056523.1:194915117-194919175 GCF_019175285.1 Sceloporus undulatus
GCAACAAATGCCAATGGCTTTAGAAACTGATCATCATAGCAGACAGTTAACCTTTACCATACACCTAAATCCTGCCTCTAAGATATTATTGGTACATTGCATCTGGGATGAAGCTCCTGTAATTCCTGTAACTTTAAATCTTAACAGATCTTTGGAGGTTTTTAAATAGAGGCTAGATGGCCATCGTTGGGAGTGCTTTGATTATGTATTCCTGCATAGCAGGAGGTTGGAATGGGGTGCCCTTGTGGTCTCTTCCAACTCTAAGATTCTATGATTCAGAGCAGGATGATGAAGGTAGCTGTCCTCCCTCCTCTTCCAAAACCTGACTTTCAGCTGCAGCCATCTCCTTCCTACACTGGTGGAAGTGGAGGGAGGGCACTCGGAAGAGCCAGAACAACAATGATTCTGGTTGTTATTCTGCATCCTACCTCCACTGGCTAGGCAACAGCCACTTTGGATGACTGTGGCTGAAAGTCAGGGTTTGCATGAGGACTTCACCCCATTTGATGGAGCTTTATGGTACCTCTTTCTGCTCTAAAATCTGTGAAGGTTTAAAGTGACAGAAGCCTAGTTCTGGATTCCATCTGGCAACCCATTCTAGGATTAGCCTTCTGGTCTTCTTAAAGAAGCAGAAACAATAGGCACAATACCTTCCTCCTGCATCAGCAGAAAGGGAAAGCTTTTCATGTTTTACCTGGAGGAGCAGGCAGGTTGATTCCTTTCACTATGTAAAGAATCATATCATTGCTGTTTAATTCTGGGAATATCCTGAAAGATAAAGAGAAAATGCCAGTCAATATGTGAAGATGACAAATACAGGTACACCTCATTTAATGAAGCCACTGAGAATAAAACTTTTTAATGAAGGCCTTTGGGCACAGACAGGAGAGTGAGTCTTTGAACTGCTTACAAAAGCATACACACACACACACACACACAATATAGAGCAGGTTATGAGAGAGAGAGAGAGAGAGAGAGAGAGAGAGAGAGAGAGGTGGCTGCAGAAGATTCCCAAAGCCACTCCTAACACAGTTGTTGCTATTAACTTTGACCCATGGCAACTCTATGAATGAGAGACCTTCAAGCCACCCTACCATCCATAGCCCTGCTCAACTCTTGCAAATCCAGGGCAATGACTTTTTGATTGAGTCTATCCATCTGGAATTGAGTCTAGCCATGTAGTCTTCTTCTTTTCCTTTTGCTTTCTACCTGCCCAAGCATCAATGTCTTTTCTAGTGAGTTCTGTCTTCGCATGATATGACATAGTCAGTAGAACTTCTCGGGAGAGCTCAGGCTTGATTTCTGGGGAGAGCTCAGCCATCATTTACTCCAGAACTTATTTGTTTGTCTCAGAGTATAAGTTAACCCTTTATCATAGAATCATAGATTTGGAAGAGACCTCAAGGACCATCCAGTCCAGCCCCCTGCCATGCAGGAACTCACAGTCAAAGCACCCCCAACAGATGGCCATCCATGAATTTTTAAATATGTTGCCATCTTTTCATAAACTTTGATTTTAAAATTCTGGATTCTGGAATTTTTAGCTTCTCGGTCTTTGTGATTACCACAGAAATCACCCCAGCACAAGCAAAACCTAAAATATCTTCATCTGACAAGTAATAAAGAGGACAGAAATGCATTTGGAATCTAGAGAAGACAAAATGCAAGTCACAAGTTAACAGCTCACGTACTTGACCACATTGAAGGTCCGCTGCTCATAATGATATTTGGGCAGGGGAAATCCCTTGGTGTGAGCTTGTTTGAGGATCTCCATGTTCTTTTTGCAGTCCTCTGCCATCTTCTCAAACCTAAAAAAGAAGAAGATCCAAATAGATGTCTAGGTCACCTGCTGATTTGGAAACCTGAGGACTTTCAACAAGTTTTCCTGTGCCACAATGACTACTGCAACTGGGGCTACTACCAAATGGGATGGCAACTCAGGCAGAGAAAGCAGCCATGACCGCAGATCCTACACAAGGCAGACACCCAGTGAGATGCCAGGAGCCAATGAGAACCATGTACAGCACACAAAAAGATATTTGGGACCTGTGATGCAGCAGGCTGAGAAGGATTCCACTGCCAGTAATCAAGCACAAGAGAGATGAGAAATATCTCTGTTTCTTTCCTTCAGAGAGTTAAGTAATGGGAGTCACTTCCAGAAGAACCTCCACCAGTACATGCATCCAAGCCACACATAGAGACATACATTTTACTACACAGTGCCTAGCTAAGCCAGCTAGCATCTCTTCTCTACCATTACATGCTTCACTAGAAAACATATCAGGGGTAGCCATGTTGAATTCACAAAACAGTGATACCTTTATTGGTTAACCAAAACACACACAATACACGATGCAAGCTTTCAAAGCTCCAGTGGCTTCTCTGCCAGTCAAAGGTATTGAAAATCAAACAGGAGAAAGGGGGGAAATGATGATGTTTGAGTTACTGAGTGAAGATGTTGTTATAGTTGTTCTATAGTGGTGTGATTCAGCATACTTTCCATTCCAAACAGATTCTTGGTTAAAGCATTGTCTCCAAAGACAGCAGTGTCAAAGCGTTAACACCAGCAAACAGAAGCAGGAATTTTAGAAAAGAACTAAAAGTGGAAGCCCTCCAGTAATAATGAACAGACAGCTGAGCCAGATGTCTGGGAACAAATTGGTTTTATTTTTTATTTTTTGAGAACAGGGTTAGAAAAAGAACATTCCACACAAAACAGAAAACTTCCTGAGTGCTGGTTATGGATTTCATTAGGCAGTGGCAAAATCAAATTACTCCATGAAGTGAGTAATGTAGTTAACCATGCAAACAAATGTGTGCAATCTTAATGAAGTGATTATGTAAAAAAACCTTAGGAGAAATAGAAGGGATGAATCAGGTAGATTCATATGCTATGCACCTTTATAAGATAGACACAGGTAATCCTTCTAGATACAGAGGGAGAAAAGTCCATGCCCTACCTTATTAATTGGTAATTGGTCACTGTACTTATTGCCTCATGAATCTACTGTCTCCCACTGTAAAAAGGGGAGATTAAATAATTTGGAAGCTGTGAGAAACTAGTTAATAGGATCTCACATTTAGCACTAAACCAAAGGAGCTGATGGCAGAGATGGCAAGTCTGTGACCCTCCAAAGTTGCTGGACTCTCCCATTATTCCTAGTCAGCCTGGACAAAGGTCAAAGATAGAATCATAGAATCATAGAGTTGGAAGAGACCACTAGGGCCATCCAGTCCAACCCCCTGCCATGCAGGAAATCCAAAGATGATGGGAGGAAAGGCTCCCTATCCCTGGTTCATGTCCCTAGCAAAAAATAACTTGGAGATAACAGATGAATTGGTTAGTGAGAGAGATGACAACAGGAAGATTCATCTCTCAGCTTCAGCTTTCTTCTCAAGCTTTAGGAGCAAAGAAGACACAGAAACCCCCAACAAGTAAGACACAGTTACAGGGTGTGCAGGCACTCTATAATGAAACAACCTTGTCAATGATCAGCTCCATTTCTGGTCTCTTCTTTTGACTTGGGAACACAGGAAGCTGACTTATTACTGAATCAGGCCACTGGTCCATCTGATTCAGTATGGTCTGAACTAACCTGGTGGTGTCTCTCCAGAGTTCCAGGCAGAAATTCTTCCTAAGCCTACCTGGGGGTGCCAGAGATTGAACCTGGACGTTTGGTATGCAACTGCACTGGTGAAATGCCCTCCACTAGCTCTAGAAGGCATGTTGATGCATTTTAGAGCAAAAATAATTTCACTCCCAGGGGTCCACAAGCAGTCCACAGGCCATTTTTTGCCCATCCTATCTTAAACCCAACAGCTTGTTTCACCATGCTGCCATAAAGAAGGGCCATGTGCAAAACAGTCAAAGAATACTTGTCAAGAAGATGATGTCTCTGGATAACATGGCACAGATATAGTGGTACAGAGGGAGAGGGCAATCAGAAAGGGAAACATATTTGTCATGTTGCAGGCACACTTACTTGGTTGTTTCTGTGATGTTCCCCAAATGGGTGAACTGCTTGGAATAATTCATGCACATCTGGAATAAAAAAAAA
>NC_056523.1:194921467-194933767 GCF_019175285.1 Sceloporus undulatus
GAAGAAACATTAGAATCAAACAAGCACATGACAGTCCTGGCTCACTCTCACAGGTCATGTACCTTCTCAGTCAGATGCCTTCAGGCCAAACTTGCATTCCTCCCTTATCAGCCAAATGTTATGCAGCTTCAGCCCATATATGGCCAGAATATGCAGCCTCTTCTGCCATCTGCATTTTCCTGCATACAACTCATCCTTTTTGTTCATTTTTGGTTAATGCCTGGCTTATCATAGGGGTCTGTCACATTATGTGCCTCATCAGTTATCAGTTGCTGCTGGCTCCACCCCTAAAAAAAGAATGCGTGGGAGGAATGCAGAGACATACAAGTGACACAGTGTACTTTGGCACACTGAACATTTCTTCTGCTATTCCCATCATCTTTCACAACTAGGCTAGCAGGAGTTGATAGGAACTGAAATCTAGTAAGACTTGGAGACCCACAGAGATGAAGGAATCACGACCACAGTTTGTCTCCGAATCTGGTATACAAATAAAGATGCAATTGAGTGAAAGAGACCGTTATCATTCTCATACACCATCACAACACTCTGCGAAAGAAGTAACTGAAGTGATTAGTGTCGAAGAAGAAATGTAGGGCTAAGAATAAGAGACAGGAATGCCGAGGGTGCCAAGAAGACATCAACAAGAAAGAGCAGGACTCCTGGACTGAAGGCATTACATTCAGGCATGAACTGGAGGGAAAATACTAGAAGAATGCTACTCAAAGTGATGGGCTGTGGAGCAGTGCCAGTCCACAATGCATTGGCTGCTGCCCTCGGCAAGTTTTCAAGAAAGAAACAATTGGTTGTAGCCAAAGGGTACAAATACAATACCTGTCCCTGATACATTAGAAAAAGAAACTGCCTGCCCCCCGCAACAGATATTCTGAGAAGTTCTGGACTAGAATACCCTCTTAGTTCCTGTCTCCTCCAGCCAACAATCCGTTCTCTGCCAGTTCAGTTTTATTTCTCAGAGTGCTATGAATTCCACTTTAATACTTAGAATCTGATGAACAGTAATGTTTGTTCAAAGTACTTAACATCCATACCGATGTTAATTCTTACAACCACTCTTTCATGTGGATTTTTTCCCCATACTGCAGATGGCAAGAAATGAGGCTAAAGCCTCAGGGAGGGGAGAAAGAAAGGAAGATTAAGGGTAATTAAAAATTATTTCTCTTTTCCCCTAGTCAATAACAGGAAAACGCAAAAAACAAACAAACCTACGTGTCATGAAACAGAAAAGAAGAGGGGAAAAAACCAAATACAGCCAGTAAGTGAGCAAAGTCAATGGTAAAGCCATCACTGACCTGGACAGGTGGAGGAACTGGGGGATCTACATAGATAGATTGATTTCTCTGTTCATGTGACTCCTGCCTGGGCTGAGAGGCAAATGGGATTTAACCCACTGGTGGGAGGGCAATCTGAGAATGGAGCAACCTTTCCCAAACCCAGCACCCTTCATATTATTCCCATCTCTCCCAGCAAGCATGGTTAAATATGGATTTGCACTATTCTAATACTATTTTTATGCATTTTTATATTTTATGCAGTCTTGAGTCCCAGTCTTGTCATGAGATACACATCAAATAAAAAAGTACATTGACCATGCTGATTTCAGCTGTAGTCCCACACATCTGGAGAGCGGTTGGTTGAGAGCTGGAACAGAAACGTGACTAAGGCCACCCAGTAGAGTTCTCAGCAGAGGTAACATCTAAAATCAAATTGCCTTTTCCTGCTGCAATTGGGTTGCTGCTTTCTTAAAAGACCCCCAAGACCAGAAATTTAGAGGTTACTCAAATAGTGGAAATAATCCCAGTAGGATGTGGGTTGAATCTGTGTTGTTCATGTGAATTTTAAATGCATCCATGGAGCTTTCTTAGAAAGATTTATTCAGAGGAGTTTTGCCACTGGCTTCCTCTTAGGGTAAGAGATCACACAAATGAGTTTCCATGGCTGAATGGGGATTTGAATCCTAGTCTCTCAGGGTTCTAACCCAACATTCAGACCACAACACAATGCTGGCTCCATGCAGCTCCTATCCAGAGATAACTACTAGATTCCACTGATCAGAAAGTTGTATGTATGAGCCACTGCAGATCAAGGATCACACAGAAGGTCTTTCACATCAGATGTTAACATTTTTCAGATGGAATCAGTTCTTACGTTCAACAGGAAGCAATAAAATGTTACATAATCAAGGAATATATCAATATGTGTGAACTAACTTGGAATATGGAGCAGAATAGGACAGAAGATAACAACTTTCATTTCTGTTCCATACAATACGTAACTGAACTACACAGGGGTCCATAGTAATAGTTCTTGAGTAACACATCAGCAATAATGGGAAAAAGGGGGGAAATATTCTGCTTTTGGACCTGCAAGAAATATCTTCTTTGATGAAGATCATTTCCTCCACCTCTTGCAAAAAGGGCAACGGTATTGCTGTGGGAGCATACCTACCTTGGCTATGCGATAATACTTGGTAGCCATTTCAATGTTGCCTTCTTGTTTAGCACGGAGTGCTGCCAGCTTGTAAGCCCGCTGTCTGGCTTGTAGGATGTCCTGAGTACTGGAGTTTTGGGAAGCTGGGAAGAAGCAGAAAAGCCAGTTATGCTGTTTCACCACCCTATCAGAGAATTCATGAGGCTTTCCTACACCCACTGAATAGCAGGCCAATATGACGTATCATGGGGTGAAACAGATAGCCCCGAAGGGGTGGTGTAACGCTGCCCCTGAGAGAGCTGGATTGGGGACATGGCAAACCACATGCTGTGGCCCCAATCCGGCCAGCTTCTGCCCTAAAAAGGAGTGGGAAAAGTCCACACCTATTTGGGGCAGAAAAAACCCGCCATTTGCCACTAGAGCCAGCTTTTCACCGGCTATGGGGCGAGTGGCATCTGAATACCATACCCCCAAATAACCTAGAAGCCGACCGGTGTGTACTCGCCAGTGCAGCTTCCGGGCAACTCAGGGGCCCCAGTCCAGCTCTCTCAAGGGTGGTGTTATGTCTAAATGCCAACCCTGAAGCTGGCTAGAAGCCAGCTTTACCAAGCTGTCTGTTTTGGCCCATAGACTGCTTCTGAAATATCCTCTATTGGAAAATCAACTCAGCATGAGTTGCAGCTGTTGGAGAAATACATCAAATAAATGAGAGTAAGGGGTGCTTACTTTTCCAAGAGGTGGCTGGGTGAAACAGTAATACATACTTGCAGAGTAAATGTGAGTAGTATCACAAATCTGCAATACTGCCAAATCATAATATATTAATTAAAGAAAGGAGTGTGATAGTTTTGCAAGCAAAATAATGCTCAAAATTCTGCAGTATAGACTCCAACCATACATGGAGAGAGAAATCCCAGAGGTGCAAGGAGGATTCAGAAAAGGATATAATGTTTTGTATATATGTGTTTTTCTCTCCTTTTTTTAATGTAATAAACTTTGAATAAAGAAAAAATAAAGAAAAGGAAGGGGCACGAGGGACCACATTGCAAACATTCGATGGCTAATGGAGTGCAATAAAGAATTCCAAAAAATAATCAGCATGAGTTTCATAAACTACAGTAAAGCATTTGAATGTATAGATCACAAAAAGCTATGGAACACACTCAAAGACATACATCTGATAGTCCTGATGAGGAATCTGTATCAAGGACAAGAGGCCACCGTCAGAACAGATTTTGGGGAAACAGAATGGTTCCCAATAGGCAAAGGAGTCAGCCAAGGCTGCATCCTATTACCCTACTTGTTTAACTTATATGCTGAAAACATCGTAACAAAAGCAAAATTAGAATCAGAAAAAGGAGGAGTGAAATAGGAGGAAGCAACATTAACAACCTAAGATATGAGGAGGACACCATAATATTAGCAGATGACATTCAGGAATTGGAACAGTTAATAAGGAAGGTCAAAGATGAAAGTGCAGAGGCCGGTCTGGTGCTGAACATAAAGAAACAAAAATAATGACCACAGAAGAAATACACAAATTCAATCTAGACAACGAGGAAATTGAAATAGTTAAAGAATTCCCATATCTAGGATCAAACATTGACCAGAATGGAGACTGCTGTCAAGAAATAAGAAGTCTAGGAATGGGAAGGGCAGCTATGAAAGAACTGGAAAAGATACTGAAGAGCAAAGACATACAACTGAGCACTAAAGTCAGAATTGTTCAGGCCACTGTGTTCCCAATTACCATGTATGGATGCGAGAGATGGACACAGAAGGAAGCAGACAGAAAGAAAATCAACTCATTTGAAATGTGGTGCAGGAGAAGAGTACTGTACTTAGGATACCATGGTCAGCCAAGAAGACAAACAAATGGGTTTTTGAACAGATCAGACCAGGGCTCTCCTTGGAAGCAAAGATGGTCAAGATACAAAGATACTTCGGCCACAGAATGAGAAGGCACGGATCACTAGAAAAAACAATTAATACTGGGAAAGCTAGAGGGTGGAAGAAAGAGAGGAAAACCACAAACCAGATGGATAGACTTAATCAGGGCAGTTATGGGCAGGGGCTTGCAGGATCTGGGCAAGGCAGTGGAGGATAGGGATTCTTGGAGATGTCTCATCCACAGGGTTGCCATGAGTCAGAACCAACTCAACGGCAACTAACAAGTGTGATAGTTGTAGGTTGTAAAAAGGGAAGAACTAAATTCCATTCAAACAAGAAAAATCAAAGGCAACTCCTAACCATGGGGGTTGTCAAAAACAATGGTAATGTGACAGCCACACTGTTGTGTCTTCATTACTGTGAACTCTGGCAAAACAAACATAAGGATACTGGCTATACATCCTGCTATCGTGCTAAAAAATATATACTCCATGTTCATCAGGGTTAGTGGGGGAAAGAACCTAACACATCCAGAAGCTCTGACATTTAATGCATTAAATGTGCACAAGAAAAAATCTTTAAAGGAAAAATAAGGGCCTGAAGGAAAGGCAGCTTGAGATGTAACTAGATAGGTAAAGAGAAAAAACATATAAGATAGCCAGAATCAGTTGGCTCAACTGCATTTATAATCCAAGACACCGCTATGCCTTCCTTCACTGTCATCATTTTTTAAACTTCTGTATCCCAGTCTTGCCTGCCACAGACCTTTTCGCCCATTTTACAATCAAGACAATTCTAGTGGGCCAAATCATAGTAAACAGGGGAAGCCAAAATAAGGAGCTGCAGGGATTTAAACACAGGTGTTCCTGCGATGTCCTATGCTCATCCTTGACCTTTCCTGACCTGGTGCCCTCCAAATGTTTTGGACTACAACTCCCATCAGCTCCAGGCAGCACAGTTAATAGTCATGAGTGGTGGGAGTGTGGATCAATGCACTGGAAGAGTGTTAGGTTGGAGAGGACTGTTAACCATATTATCCATCTTAAGGGTGGGTAACTGTGGCCTCCTAAATGTTTTCAGAACTGCAGGTCACAGCATTCATCACCACTGGCCATGCTGGCCAGGGCTGATGGGAGATTTAATCCAAAGACATCTGAAAGGCCATGATGATGATGATGATGATGATGATTAACCTTTATTAAGAAAGTGCTGTAAATTTACACAGCGCTGTACATACAATGATTGCTCATCCTGATCTATTCAAATATGGCACTTAAAACCAAGTCAAGGCTAAATGTGATTTTAACTCTGTGGGGAGGAAGTCAGCATGCTTGATGGTCCACCAAGTCACCCTCCCTAGTGCTTATCTCCACATCCCTCCCTTGGTCTTTTTGAAGGGGGAATTTCAGTTTGGTACTAACCTGAAGAAGGAGAAGGTGCTAAAGGGACACGTTTTTCCTGTGGTGCCTCTGGGGAGCTAAGGGGTATAGACGGGAGTGGAGAAATCTTTGGTTTAGGAAGCACTAGGGGTGGTAGCTTGGGGGTCTGAATAGATGCAGGCGGTGATTTAGAAGGAATCTGCTCAGGGGCTGCAGAAGTTGATTCCGGAGGAAGGTGGTTGGATAAAGTGGTGCTTCCATCTGGTGTGGAGGGCTCTGAGGTGGAATCACTTCCCAAAAGAGAGATCTGCTGGGAGTGTGTGCTCTTCCCTACAGCCACTGGCGGAGGAATTTCATCTTCATCAATCTTTTTGCCCTTTCTCACAGAGGTCAACAGGTTTTCCAGAGTCTAAGGGGTGGGGAGAAACAGAAACATTATATAGGAACAGCACATTTCAAAAATATAAGATGTACATAGCTCCAGAACAGTGAGGTTCATTGCTGTTGACTTAAGGCAGTAAAATTCATGGGGTTTTCTTAGGCAATAAATATTCAGAGGTGGTTTGCCATTGCCCTCCTCTGAAATATAGGGCCAAAACACACTGCAGAAATGTCAGTGCATGCATGTATGTATGTATGTACACTGCTGTATTAAGAATTACACAGGACAGAATATGGCAGCTGTATCATTGTCACACCACTTGGAGGACATGCCCAGGATGACTCAACAGGCTGATGCATGAGGCTGATATGAGGGGCAGTTGCAGGCACCAGTGAAGTAAGATCATGCCACTGCATAAATATGGGCATGACCAATGGTCAGTGTGGATGACCAGTGGGTTATTGTTGAGTAGTGAATGATTGGGTGTCGTGTATACAGTGCTGTATATACTTAGTAGTAAAGATCTGTAAATAGAACTTGGAGACTGAGTACAGTGGTGCCTCGGGTTACAAAATTAATTCGTTCCGCCATTCCCTTCGTAACGCGATAATTTCGTAACCCGAAATAGCTTTCCGTTAGCGCTGGAAGCCTATAGCATTTGAATTTCGCGCCGAAATGAATTTCGTAACCCGAAAAATATTTCGTAACCCGAAACAGTTTTTTCCAATCCAACTTTTTCGTATCCCGGAAATTTCGTAAGCCGCGCATTTCGTATCCCGAGGTACCACTGTATTTCTTTAACACCTTGTGCAGGAGTAGGTACTGGCAGCACTGCAGAGCCCAGTACAGATTGACCACGGGAGTGGACTCTGACATAATACAGTTTGACATATTTAACTGCTTTAATTGCCCTGGGTCGATGTTAGGGAATCCTGGGAATTGTACTTTGTAGTGGCACCAGAACTCTCTGACAGAAAAGGCTAAATGTCTCACAAAACTACAGTTCCCAGAATCCCTAGCACTGAGCCAGGTCAGTTAAAGTGGTCTCAAACTGGATTCTTTCTGTTTTGTGTTTTGGCCCATAGTCTAAAGTATACGTTGAGTCTCCCTTACCTGAAATGCTCAGAGGTGATCAAAGGTGCTTTGGATTCTGTTTTTTAAACTTTGGAATATTTGTATATAAATAATGAGAAAACGTGGAAATGGGACCCAGGTCTAAACATGAAATTCATCTATGTTTTGTACACATCTTATACATATAGCCTGGAGGTAATTTTATACAAAAGTTTTCATAATTTTGTGCATGAAATAAAGTCTATGTATACTGAACCATTAAAAAGCAAACGTGTCACTATCTCAGCTATGCAAGTGGATGATTGTGGAATAGTTCAGATTTTGAGATTCTGGATAAGGGAGACTCAATCTGGTGCATTCCTCAGTTGTTCCCCATGCAACTCCCAATCAAGCTTGACCCTGCTTAGCCTTTAAGATCAGACAGGATTTAGAGCCTTCAGAGTATTCAGGTTCATACTAAAAGTTTATCTGGGAAATGCTTTCATGGATTCCAGCCCATTTAATGAGATGCAGTCCAGAAAAGCTTATGTTGTATAAAGTTTATATGTCTTTTAAACTCTCTCTGTTGTTTTTGCAACAGAGTAACATAGCTCAGCCCTATGGGGAAAGCAAATATGCCAAAAAGTTTATCCTTATTTACTTATTGGATACATTTATATCCTGCCTTTCTTCCAATGAGGTTATGATAGGCTCTAGTCCCTACTTTACCCTTACAACAGCTTTGTGAAGTAGATCAGGCTGGCAGAAAATGAGTGTCCCACTGAATTTCATGACTCAGTGGGGACTTTAGTATGGATCTGTCACGTTCCTGATGAATACCCTATCCACTGTATCATACACACACTCTCTCTCTCCCACCCACTTAGAGGTGTTACTAGAGTGATCCAGTGAGATGAAAATAGGTCCTACACCACCATGATAATATATAAATAATTTTTAAATTTATTTAAACATTCTTACTCCAACAGTTCCTCTATATTTTCTCAAAGCCTTCATTTTCATCCAAGGGAACCTTGGTGGCAAAGATTAAATGGCTGTACTACAGCCACAAGTTTGTGAGTCTGATCCCAGGGGCTCCAAGGTCCACTCAGCCTTACATCCTTTCATAGGTCACTAAAATTAGTAGCCAGCTTGTTGGGGAAAATTAGCTTACACATTGTAAACTGCTTAGGGAGTGTTTAGTTCACCAATAAGTGGTACAGAAATGTACTTGCTATTGCTATTGCTATTTTCTCCATCAGTTCCTTTGCTCTCCTTCTCCACATTCACCAGTTTGTTGCTGCAATCAAGACTCTTGAAAGCCTTGCACAAACTGTTAAGTTCCACTGACATTCTCACTCCTCAAATTCAACTGAAGGTCTCTACATCCTCTGCCTTGTTGCCTCTTTGACTGTACTCTTTCACTCCGTTCTCACACCCTAAGAATAAGGGCCATTGAAGATGTTAATGGTTAGCCATGCAGCTACCCAGATGCATGTGAGAGCTGGGTGTTCAGATTATATGACACCAGTATGACACCAGGAACACTGGCAGCCTCTTTGCTTCTGTACCCAGCCCTTTTATTTTGCTTTTTCATTTGGGACCAGGTTACTTGATGGGTGACACACATCGCTATGAACCTCCCTAGAGCCTAAGTGCTTTGGAAAGGAATCCAGCTTCACTCCTTCACACAAGGATAGGCAGAGGAAGAACAAAGAAACCCAGCTGCTATCTCCAATCACTGACTGGATGTTAATATCAGAATTCTTTACGTGCTGCACACTTCTCCAGCTGAGAGAATGAGTAGTACACACAGGGAGGGACACAGAAGTGACAACAGGAAACCTCTGTCAGCAAGCAAATCACCTTCCCATTGGGGAAGGCAACTGCTGTGCAAAGGAGTCCCACCCCCAACATGGGAGCTTGCCTATTCCTTCCGTAAACCAGATGGAAAACCTGTGTAGATTGACGGTTTCACTTCACTATTGTTGCTGCATGCCTTGAAGTTGTTTCTTATGTATGGTGACCCTAAGGTGAATCTATCATGAGTTTTTCTTGGCAAGATTTCTTCAGAGGAGGTTTGACTTTGCCTTCCTCTGAGGCTGAAAGAGTGTGACTTACTCAAGACCACCCAGTGAGTTTCCCGGGGCCAAGCAGGAATTTTAACTCTGGTCTGCAATCATAGTTCAGTGTTCATGCCACTGCACCAGGCTGGCTCAAAGGTTTTTCTACCCTTGCATAAAATATTTCCCCTGTCTCTATTTTATGTACACAACAACCCTGCGAGGTAGGTTAGCTTGAGGGTGACTGAGGCAAGACAACTCAAAGAGCCTCATTACTGAATGAGGAACTGAACCTGCAAGCCTTTGCTCCTTCTTCAATGGTCTTCGACCCCATCACAGTTGCTCCTGCTATCCCTATTTAGAAGCTAAGCCCACATAATTTGGAAATTCAGGCTGCATCTTGAAATCTTAAGAGAATACCAAGACATTTTTATTCTCTCACTACCCACCTCTCACATCAGTTAAGTTAAATACAGTTAATCCAGTAATTTTAACACAAGTTCTGATGACCAGCACATTACAAAAGGATGTTCCAATGAATATTTTATGGCTTACCTTGAGGCCTCTTTCATACCGGCGCACTTTGGAGCTTTCCCCAGCTTGCTTTGCATTAGTAATTGCAGTCTTGTACATAGCGAGTCTTTCTTCCAAAATGGATTCTGTCCTGATGGAATCAGCTGGGGCATCACTGGCCTGGCACAACAGAGAACAGACCCTTCTTTTCAAGGGAAACAAAGGACAATCCCTACTGTTGATTTGCACTGTGTTGTACATCTGAGTCTTGACACAAACATTTCAGACAGAGAATACAAAAAGACCTGAATTTTTCCTCTTACTTTCAGCAGCACCCACCTGCCTGAAAACTATAAACCAAAGATTGTCATAGCATGGCTCCTAGACCTCACTTCTATGGCCCCTGAAGTGCCTCAAATGTCCCTCCTTCCAATTTTTGCCTTCAGTTGGCCCAAACTGGGCTAATCGTTACTCAGAAGACATTTTCTTTGGTTGTCACTAGATCATGGAATGAACTGCTGGAAGAGACTGGCCTTGACTGCTGTTTTAAATGTAGACAGTGTCTCCAGCTGATAAATCTCTTCCAGCATATGTATTGGTTTTATATGTTCTTTTAAATTATGTTATGTGTTATTTGTTGTTGTTCCTTGCTTCAATCCATAGGAGGAGGTGGCTAAGAAAGAAATACTGTATTAATAGTATTAGTGTTAGTATAA
This sequence comes from Sceloporus undulatus, assembly GCF_019175285.1. NCBI lineage: Eukaryota > Metazoa > Chordata > Lepidosauria > Squamata > Phrynosomatidae > Sceloporus > Sceloporus undulatus. Next base: position 194,931,912 of record NC_056523.1, read on the forward strand.
AATCATACAGAAAAAAACTCAAATACAACAAAGCATGCAAAAATGTCACCACTTGTGTGTGAAAGAGGGGAGAATCCAGCTTTGGATTCTCTAAAGAACACTAAGGCACACTTAAAAGTGTCTGCATAGTACTTCGGGGTTCAAAGCACACTGTCTCTCCCTGTCTCTCTCATCTTTATATCAACCAGCCTGAAAAGGAGAACACTGTTATGCTCCTATCACAGATGGGTTGGGCTAAGGCTGGAATATATGTTTTACCAAATGTTGAGGGTACAGAAAATGTGATCCTCCAGATGTTCCAACCATCACAGGCAATTGGCCAAAGTGACTGGGACTGAGGGAAGTTAAAGAGTCCAGAACATGAAGATACCCATCTCCAGTCACAAGTGCACTCACAGCTAAGGTAAGAGTTAAATCAAGAGACTTCCTAGATCTCACTCTTGGCCCCTACACCAGCTCTTAGCATTCAATTTACGAAATACGTAAGAAGTGGAAGTCCTACCCACCATTCCCCTATATTTATTGCAATTATGACTCAAACCAGAAAGGCTTTTTCACACCTTATTCCCAAGGTCATGGAGAACTGCCCACAAATCTGTGGCATTATCAGATTAGGCTACCAGTAAATTTTCAAGGAAAATCCAGTCCCTGTCCCTCAGTTCTAATAACCAGTGCAATTAAACAACAGAATAATTCAAAACTGATCCACAAGAAATGAAGAACAAGAAAGCCATGATGAAATAAAAGTGGGCACCTTAGAAGCAACAGGTGCTGGTGTATCTTTGGCCTCTTCCTCCTCCTCAAGTACTTCATGGAGTTCTGCCTACACGGTAGAAAACCAAGCATTTACAATAAAGTTTGCATTCCAAATTCATCCTATAACATGGCGATTTTCCTCCGTGAGCTGTTCAGTCTCTTACTTTTCTCCCACAAATCTGATTGCCCTTCTTACTTCAGATCCAAGCCACAGCTCAACTTAAAATCACCCTTTTCATTCCTATAATCTACTTCTGTCTCCTCCCCTCATTCACAGCTATACAACCATTCAAGACTCCTTCTGCCCAGAATAAGCTGCTGCTTTCAGTTTATTGGGCCTCATTCCGCTATTTTTTCAAACCTATTATTTGAACAAACCATTACTGTTGTACAGGTCCCAGAACCTTTCTGCTAGCAGTATTTCTGGCCTTGCTGGTTGGGGGAATCCAAGGAGTTTAATTCAGCCACAAAAGTAACATTTCTCAGCGCTGTTCCATATTTATTCTAGCTTGCATATCTGACCTATTTGGCAGTTCTCTGCCTGCCTCTGTACACCACTGTTAGTCTCTGACCTCCCACATTCTCTTCTCTTCTCTTCTCACATAAACTGCACACTCTTGGAGTAGGGAATGCATGAATTCTGTGTTTCACATAACATGGAAACACATCATGACAGCTAAATATATTTTAATAATCACAGTATCTACCAGATCACAAAGGGGTTTTACCAGGAGTTCATCATCATCTTCCAAATTTTCTGCATCTTCCTCATCGTCTTCATCAAGATCCTTCATACAGAAAGCAGCCATTCTTTCTATAGCATCCATTGGTAAAGGGGCTGGAAAGAAGTAGTAACCAAAACAGTATTATCATGTTTTACAACCCCTCACTGGTCAAAGGAATGCCAAAACTGTTTTTGAGACACGTGAATATGTTTAGTAGAGAGAGAACGAAATGAATCAATAACTGACTACAAAAGTCATCAGGACAGGTTGCAAACTTTGGTTGAGAAAAACAGACTCAAAAAGGAAGGTTCCACTCGTTTGCAACTTGCTGAATTTCAGTGGATCCTTGTGTAAATACCTGGGTATAGCTGCTAA
>NC_056523.1:194933867-194940535 GCF_019175285.1 Sceloporus undulatus
TTAAAGATATAGTGAAAGAAGAAAAATATTTGCTTGACATCTGCAGGACATCAGAGAAGGAGCTAAATAGTCCTTCCTAGGAAGGGAGTTTCCAAATTTCAGTACAATCACTGAGAAAAGGTGGCTCACATACTTTCTTTAAACAATTATTCTGAGTGATCAACTAAAAACTGCAGCCCTTGTCAATTCCTAAGGGATAACATTTTTATGAGAGCCAGTGTGGTGTAGTGGTTTGAGTGTTGGACTATGGAGACCAGGGTTTGAATCCTCTGTTCAGCCATGTAAACCCACTGGGTGACCTTGGTCACACTCTCTCAGCCTCAGAGGAAGGCAAAGGCAACCCCCCACCCCAGCCCCGAACAAATCTTGCCAAGAAAACCCTAGGATAGGTTCACCTTTGGGTTGTCATCAGTTGGAGATGACTTGAAGGCACACAGCATCAAAAAACACTTTTAGTCCTTTATTTTAACTGATTTTATATTTTCTTGGATAAAGGACTTTAAGGAACATATTGCAATGGTAATGTTAGAAAATTATTAGTATCTTGATATTCTACTGGTGCCTGATGCTGGGGTCTCTTGTTTAACAATAGTATGACTTATATAATGTCAAATATCTGTGTATTATCTTTAGACTTTCCACTAGTGAAGATATTCAAAACATGTCAGGCAATATTTGTTGCACTTGTTGTATCCCTTCTCTGTGTCATTCCCTCCCCACACTCCAAAACACTACGTCCATAGGAAATTCTACTTACTCTACAATTCATGGACAACAAACATGCATGAGAAAGGTTGCAAATGAAGTTATTTCAGTGACTGGAACTCTCTGTACTAGCAATTAAATCAGATTTGGTAAGGAAAATTAAGTGATGGATATGGAAGGTGAGCTGGTACATGATGGGGACAGGTGGCTTAAGAAAACTGGTTGGAAAATATTTAGTAGAACAATTACATGTGATTTGCCTATGCTGCAATGAGATGCAAAAGGCCAGAACTAATTTAGGTTTCATGGGAAGAGGTAAGGCTTAGGAAAAAAATGGAAGCATCCTTTGCAACACTACATGGTCCCCTATGGCAGCAATGGGCTCTATGCAATTGTCTCACCACACTCTAATTATTATTATTTTTTTTGGGGGGGGGTGTCCCATGAAGTTTCTGTCATATCGCTGATATTGGGAGGAAAACAAAACGAATAGCTCAGTAATTTACCATTTGGTTCAGGATAAAAGCAGCATAGAACGAGACCCTCCAAAGCTGATCTGGGCATCCTCTCAGTATAGAAAGGAAGGGTGCCATAGAAGCGTTTTACACTGGATGTATACCTGCCTATTTCTTCACCTCTTGGGAGACAATCTCAGGAGGTGACCTGGCTCCCTCAGATGTCAGCCATAGGAAGAGAGCCAAGAAGGTTCCCTACCGTTCATCAGGGGAGGGAAGCTTATCCACGAAATCATGGCTCACATAGACGTGACAGGTAGAGCAGGCTAGGGAAGCTTCACAGGCACCTGGGGAGACAAACAGGAGCTGTCAGAGGAGGCTGGCAGGAAATAACCATGAGCCCTTGCGGACTGACACTGTTCAGCCTCTTCTGTTCCGGATGGTTTTTCTGTTAAACCATGTGGAGGCACCATGTGAAAGTAAAGGAGGCTCTGTGTACCCTTCCGATCATGTGGCTTATGAAAAAGTGTATGGACTAGAAGAGGGAAGGGGAGCCATGGTCCTCTCAATGTAGCAGCACTGCAATTATCATCATCCTTCACCATTAGCTATGCTGGCTATTGCAATGCAGTCCAACAACACATGGAGCACTAGGCTGTGTCCATTCCTGCCACAGAGCTAGAAAAGGGCAAGCAAAATGAGGCAAAATGATGCCTCTTTGCTACCAGGAAATACTAAAGCCCCTGGGACTCAGATATGCTTTCATATCTAAATGGGGAACATGACCAAGCATGGGTGGTTCACTCTGAGTTTTTCAGATGTTTGTTGACTCCCAGATCTCCTCTTAGGTTTGCAAAAGGACTTTGTAGCACCTTTAAGACTAACTGAGTAAAAGAACTTATAGCATTAACTTTTGTGAACTTGACCTACTTCCTCAGGTATATAGAATTAACCAAGTGTAATAAAGCTTATGATACAACGCCTTTCTCTCAGTTAGTCTCAAAGGGGATACAAGAGCTCTTTGCATACTGGATACAAGAGCTCTTTGCATACTGATATTCCAGACTAACATGGCGTTGACTACTTTTGTTAGGGCTGCAGGGAACAGTAGTGCTCAGACACCTGCAAATCAGTAGGCTTCTCTTGCCCAGTTTTGCTCTCTGATATTACTGGCACTCAGGTTCACCTGATGAAGATGATGGAGATTCAGATCAGAGGAAAAGGAGTACAGCTTCACAGAACGTATAAGTAACATCGATGAGCCACTGCCACAAGCTGTGCTGATGGCCACTAGCTTAGACCAGTCATGCATGTATTTGATACTCATTCATGGGGTACCTCTTTGTCCAGAGGCAGTTTGTTTCAGAACACCACTTGCTGAGGGACAAAGGGTGAGGGGGAACTATAGCTCTCTTGTCCTGCCTGTGAGCTTCCCATAGGTATCTGGCAGGCCACAGTTGGAAACAGGATGCTGGACTAGACAGTCCCTTATTCTGATCTGGGATGTTCTTATGACATACCTTCTAAGTCAATGCCATGTCTCTGGGCCAAGCGGAGCACATCCTCTCCAACTCTGCCTTGCACTGGGACCCTTTGTCCAGACCGGTCTATGAACACCACATTCACTCTGCAGCAGAATAAAACACATAGGAAAAAAAGATCTCAATTTATAGACTGCTCATGATGGTCAGATGCTGAAAAGCCACAAACAAGACCGCACAAAGGCCTGAATCGGCTTTTCTCAACCTTTTTACCCTGTTGAGACCCTTGAAATAATTTTCAGATCTCAAGGAACCTCTACATAAAAATTATATCTATAGCTCAAAAACATTGTTATTGATTTATTTTTCCAAACACAGTCTCTTACAGAATCCCTACTGATTTCTTGGAAGGAGGTGATTATGGCCCAGCCCTTCACTGTCAGCCTCATACCAGGGTGGTGGTGGTTGTAAAAAAAGAGTGGCGAGAAGGAAAGCTATGTCTGCCTTGAGTTAATTAGAGGAAATGAAATTAATTAATTGATTAATTAAACAATAAATTTAAGAAGAAACAAACAGTACATGCTTCAGGCCCCAATGGATTCTAAACTAGACAATTAACCTTCTGGGTTAGAAAATGTTCAAGTAACTAACTGGTTACATTTATAAACTTTTATTTTAGAATAAATGTGCATCTACACCTATTGATTATAATAGAAATAGTTAAAGAATCCCTATACCTAGAATCAAACACTGACCAGAATGGTGACAGCAGTCAAGATATAAGAAGACTAGGGAAGGGAAGGGAAGGGCAGCTATGAAGGAACTAGTCAAGATCCTAAAGACATACAACTGAGCATTTAAGTCAGAATCATTCAGGCCATTGTATTTCCCATTAACATGTACAGATGTGAGAGCTGGACAGTGAAGGAGACAAACAGAAAGAAAAACCAAACTCATTTTGAGATGTGATGATGTAGAAGAGTACTTAGGATACCATGGACAGCCAAGAAGACAAACAAATGGGTATTTGAACAGATCAGACCAGGGCTCTCCTTGGAAGCCAAGATGATCAAGTTGAGGCTATCATACTTTGCCCAGATAATGAGAAGGCATGGATCACTAGAAAAAACAATAATGCTAGGAAAGGTAGAGGGTAGAAGAAGGAGGGGAAGACGATAGACCAGATGAATGGACTCAATTGGGGGGGGGGGGTATGGGCATGGGCTTGCAGGACCTGAGCAGAGCAGTGGAAGATAGGGAAACTTTGAGATGTCTCATCCACAGTGTTGTCATATGTCAGAATCGATTCAAGGGCATCTAAAGCCACAACACTATTGGTTTTGAAGGGACATGGGTGAACCCAAGGTAAAATTTACATCGGTTATGCTATCAGCCAGTTAAATTGTGCTATAGCCTCTCCATGCAAGGTGACTCAGAGGTTATGCAACAATTTAACTGTCTGATACATCCCAGCTTGGTCATGGAAATTCACTGGGTGACCTTGGGCAAGTTACATGCTCTCAGAGGAATGCAAGAACAAATCTCCTCTGAACAAATCTTGCCAAGAAAACTCCAGGGTAAGGTCGCCTTAGGGTTGCCATAAGTCAGAAATGACTTGAAGGCACAACAACAACAACAACGTGTATGGTCTACACTGTCCACAAGAGGGGTACACAAATCCATCTGCCTGAGGTTATCTAAGTTTACTTTGATCCCAGAAAAATCAAGTTTCCTGATACAGTACTCACACTTCTGCAGCACAGCTCTCTTCTTCTGCTTGAAAGGCCACTGGAGGGGAAAAAGCCACAGTGTTATCAACATTCATCTGCAACATGCATGGCCTTGTTTGTTCTAATAACCTTGAGGTACTCTACACTACTTCTCCAACTATACTACACTATGAGTTGCATTGCATAACTTGACATGTGAGGAGGGGTCCACCCAAAATGCAGTGTGCTTTTTTGGCCAATTTGTTGTTTTAACAAATGCTGGCTGGTCACATTTTCATTACAATTGTATTCCTCTTGTTATCTTGGCCAGAGACAGAGTAACATTCTTAATTGCATAAGAGCTTCTTTTGCATTCTTAATGGAGAAGAAAACCAGCATGTTTCAAACACAAGACACAAAATTTAAACCACAACATCTGGGCAAATACTATTGAAAGACTGAGCTATCCAGTCTCTGTTTCAGTTACTTCTTTTGCTAGATGACCTCAGACAAGGCACTGTTCTCTTCCCTAAGGGGATGGGAAACAAATGGACACCTCGCAGGGTTGCTCTACACATTACTGAAACAAAAATATACATGAACAATTTATGCTGTTAAGTATTATGACAAATGGGGGAGGATGCAGAGAGCATATGGAAATTAACAGGCAACAATCTCATAGGACCTGCATGTCCTTCTATAGGGCAGAAGGTGAAATTGCTTCCTCAGACCATATGCAGAGGGGGGAAAGGTGGTAGAAGACATGGTGGAAAAAAGAAATACAGGTTGAGTTTCCCTTATCCAAAATGCTCCGGACAAACATTTTTTGAGTTGGGGGTGTGATTTTATTTTTTGGATTTTGGAATATTTGCATATACTTAATGAGAATTCTTGAGAGGCAGGATCCAAGCCTAAACATGCAAATCATTTATGTTTCATAGACACCTTATACACAAGGCCTGAAGGTAATTTCACACATGGTTTTTAAAATAATTTTGTGCATTAAATAAATGTTGTGTACACTTAATTATCAGAAAGCAAAGGTGTCACTATCTCAGCCACCTATGAAAAAAGCTTTGGATTTTGGAGGGTTTCGGATATCATAATTCCAGATGACAGGGACTCAACTTGTATTTCCAAACTTTGTAAAAGGATCCTAAAAGTGCTACATTTAGAAAGAAGTTTGCCTTTTTTAAAGGGTCAAGCTATCATTTCTGTCTACATTCTGAAGACACAAAAATAATGTTTACTCCTATTGTTAATCTATTTTATTACAAACTCCATGTTTAGACTTGTGTACAGGTAGATAAAAATCAATGATTTAAAAAAAATAAATAGATCAGATTTTTAAAAATTGCAATCAGAATTTTTTGAAACTGAAATCAGATTTTTAAAATTAAAGGCTTATAGATAAACAGTTCTCTAGACATTTGTAGGTCCTGCAGCATGATTCTATGATCAACTTCTGGCAGATGTTGACCATAATGTAGCACTGGAGGACCTGGAGAGAGATGTTCTTTTAGGTAATAACAACAACAACAATTTTTATTTATATGTCCCGCCTCTTCCAAGGATTGAAGCAAGATTACATCATTAAAATAATACAATGCGATTGAACAGTCAATAAAATACCAATTCCTTAAAATCTCCAAACATCAATTCATATACCATCATACTTAGAGAGGGGGGTCTTAATCATCATTACTATACCAAATCCGATGGGAAAGCCCGCTGGAAGAGATCCGTCTTTAGTGCCTTCTTAAAGGCACTAAGTGATAGGACGGAGCTCCTCCGGCAGACTGTTCCATAATTTAGGGGCTGCAGCAGTGAATGCTCTATGGGAAGTTGTGGTTAATCGAGTATTACAATGTCCTAACAAATTCTTCCCCGATGTTCTGAAGTAAAAGAATACAGTCGGCCCTTCTTATACACAGATTTTTAATACATGGATTCAAGCATCCATGGTTTGAAAATGTTCAAAGAAAGTATACATTTCAAATATCAAACCTTGATTTTCCATTTTGTATAAGGGACACCATTTTGCTATGTCACTATATTTAATGGGGCTTTAGCATCCATGGATTTTGTTATCCATGGGGGATCTTGGAACCAAACCCCAGTGGATAACAAGGGCCCACTGTAGTGTTTTTATATTTGTGGTTTTTCCACATTCACAGGGGTTCTTCATCCCAAATCCCAACAAATGTGGAGGGACCACTGTGCTAAGCTTATAGCGACGAAGAGTTCCCTTTTGGGAGGGAGGGGGAAATTACATTATTAAATTGAGTCTTGCTGAGTAGCGATTAAAATTGTGACTT
>NC_056523.1:194940635-194962221 GCF_019175285.1 Sceloporus undulatus
GGCGGATTATATGGGAGGCGGCGATCCCTTAGATAGGTTGGGCCCAAGCCATGTAGGGCTTTAAAGGTGATAACCAACACCTTGTACTTCACCCAGAAACTGATAGGCAGCCAGTGGAGTGACTTCAATATTGGTGTTATATGGTCACTCCTCGCTGTTCCTGTGACCAACCTGGCTGCCATTTTCTGTATCAACTGGAGTTTCCAGACTAGGCACAAGGGTAGCCTCATGCAGAGTTCATTGCAAAAATCAAGTCTTGAGGTTACCAGTGCATGTACTACAGTTTCGAGGTCCCCCAGTTCCAGGAGAGGGTGCAGCTGGCATATTAGCCAAAGCTAATTAGAGGATAACTAGCACTGAACTGAGCAGTGAAGTTCTTTATTACAATTTGACAGTGGGCCATGAGGAAACACCAGCCATGTGAGACTGGCCGTTTGCAACTACATTCAGGAAAGCAGCTTTGGAGAGGGAATGTCCAGAGCTTGGAAAAGATATCTAATGAACCATAATTGTCATAACAGCCAATGAGATACATAATAATAATAATAATAATAATAATAATAGTAACTTTCCCAAGCTCTGGCAATACAAGCTTAGTCCTGATGGAGACAGCTTTGGCTGCCTTAGTGGATGACCAGCGCATGGATCTGGACAGGGGGACTGTGTCCCTGTTGGTTCTGCTGCACTGCTCAGCAGCTTTCAGTACCATCAATCATGGTCTCCTTCTGGGCCGCCTCTCTGCGATGGGATTGCACTACACTGAGGTACCCTCAGGACAACCTACAAGCTCAAAGATCCTAGTGTTGTTTTAAAAAAAAATGCAAAGGGGAACAAAACCACTACAAAGTAGAACAAAACCAGTCTCTCTGACCTTTCTCCTGCTAAACCTCAAAAGACATCTGGCAAATGACCAAAGTTAAACTCGAAGTGAAATTATGTCACTTCTGGTTTCAGCTGTGCAAGGTTATAAGTGTGTAGGTGAAAACATGGCCCTCAATCTGGCATATGCAGACTATACTTCCCAGTAGGTTCACAGAATCCAAATGGGCATATAGATACAGCAATTTCAAGTTTTAATAAAGGCAAGGAGGAGGACTTGGTGTGGGGAGAGGGATGATGTATGTAGCAGAAAAAGCAAGAAACCATGTTTCTACAGCAGTGGAAGAAAAAGCTTTATGAGAACAAAAGAGTTCTAGAAGAGGGATTTCAATCCAAAGAGAGACTTGGTAACAGAAAAGAATCCACAGAAAAGCAATTACTCTGTGATCAGCCTTGTAACTTTCACTGGGTTCTGTTACTGGAATAAACACTGAAGGATGCCCGGCCAAAGGGTGGCATTTGTTCCAAAGCAGGAAACTACTGCTGAGGGTGGGCAGGCCAAGGACAAAGAATAAACTTCCTCAGGTCCCATGCCATTTTTGTTTACCCATGGCAAAGGAAAAGACTTCTTATCTGGTTCTTTCCTTCACAGTCTGTATGGCTGATTTAGATGAGGTGAATGCCAACAGATTACATATGCTTTCAGGCATGGGTATAACACTGCTTCCAGGATGCACTACAAGGGTGGTTTCACCTCTGCACAAATGAAGGAGACTGCATGGTACACCTGCAACAATTTACAACATGACTGTGCTTGGTGTAGGGCAGAAAATCTATTTTATTTGCATGTGCAAATTTCAGGGTTTAAATCCCTCCTCAGTCATGAAAACCCACTGGGCAACTCACACTCTCTCAGCCTCAGAGGATGGCAATGGCAACCCCCCCTCTGAAGAAACTTGCCAAGAAAACCTTATGATATGTTCACCTTAGGGTCACCATAAGACAGAAATGACTTGAAGGCACACCACCACAACAAACATGAGTGAAAGAGATGGCACACAACCTGAAATCCTACAATATAACCCAGAGGCCCAAAGCAAATTTCTCCAGCCCCTGCATATTGCTGTGGAACAAGCAGCTCTGGACAGGATTGTGCCTATAATGTCTATGAACATCTACAGCAACTGTCAATTTGAGGGAGCAAGAGATGCTATATTGGGGAAAAGAGAGAGAGAGATGTATGAATGGTACACACTTCTTTCTCCCTGGAGCTTCCTCTCATCTCTCCCCTTCCATGCATCCGCCTCTCCTAGGTTACCGATTAATTTAATTCTAGCCCGTGCTCTCAGAAGTTAGATAATTTTCTGACAGTGCTCACCACCATCTTGAGATCAGATATAGTCATGCAAAGCTGTGAAGTTAGAAAAGTGATTGAGAAGTGTGACCTGAATGGGGGAATATGGAGACTGGAAAGGAACGTTGGGTACTTACCGTGACACGTTCATTTCCTGCAGAGAAGGGTCCTGGCATCCTGTAATCTGGGTTTAGCTCCTCCTATTTGCTCCTGTAGGCAGGGACAATAAACAAAAGACCGGCCCCTATATAGGGAGGAGCTAGCCCCCCTGAGCCTCAGTCAATAACAAGCCAAGCGACTAGTAAGGTAATCAAGGAACTGAACTTCAGTAACCTCAGCTAAGGGTTAACTAGAACACCTTAGAAAAAACTAGTCCAAGAACAAACAAGAACTCAGAATACCAATCCAGCAACAACAAGAAGAACCAGGCAGGTCCACCAACAGGCAGGCAGGGTCGGAGGCCGCAGGCAGCACCCGGGTGGGCAGGATGCCAGGACCCTTCTCTGCAGGAAATGAACGTGTCACGGTAAGTACCCAACGTTCCTTTTCCCAGCAGAGAGGGTCCTGTCCTCCTGTAATCTGGGATTTACAAAAGCCCTCTTGAACTGGGAGGGAGGTGCTGCTAGGAGACTGTGGCCCTCGACCCAATCTGTTGGAGGATCCTCCTTTGAAATGACGCCTCTGCGGACTGAGACACGTCCAGTTTGTAATGTCTTATGAAGGTCGAAGGCGACTTCCATGTGGCCACCCTGCAAATATCTGACAGGGAGGCGCTAGTGGTCAAGGCCGCAGGTGTAGATGCACTCCTGGTTGAGTGCACCATCAACCCCTCGGGTGGAGTGAGGTCAAGAGTTCAGTAGCTCTTTTGAATTCAAGACCTGATTCACTTACTCAGAGTCGAGACTGGTACCTTGCACCCCAAAGAGCCCAGGCGAAAGGAAAGGAACATCTCAGATGACCTAAGGTTGAAGTCCTCTTGATGTAGATTTTGAGGGCTCTGCACACATCCAATGTGTGCCAGGTCTTTCCCAAGTCCTTCTTAGGATCGGGGCAGAATGAAGGCAGGAGAATGTCCTGTGACACCTGAAAGGCTGAGTTGACCCCAGGCACAAAGGTAGGGTCTGGACAAAGGCACACTGAGACAGGCCTAAAAATAAACAAGTCTTTACATACCGACAGGGCCCCAGCTCTGACACCGATCTGGCAGAGGGAATGGCCGTGAGAAAGATGACCTTGAGGGAGAGGTGTTCGAGGAAGGCCTCCCAAAGGGACTTCATCGGCCCAACCGTCAGAGCCTCTAAGACCGTGTTCACATCCCAAGATGGAAGACGATGTCTGGTGGGCAGGCCCTGTTGGAAAACTCCCCTCAACAGCCTCTTAATGTGAGGATGGCTGCCATTCTAGCTGCTCTCGTATGGAGCAGAAACGACGTGATGGCAGACACCTGCCTTATAACCATGTAGGTCAAGTCCCTTCTTAATGTCATCTTGGATGGACTATAGCAGGTCAGCCACTGAAACCCTGAAGCAGTTGATGAGAACTTGCCCAAGCAGTGGATTATGTGATCAATCAAAATAGAATCTGATCTAATCTGGACCTATGGCAGCTTCCAGCCCACCACTGATCACCTTGTCAACTGTTTATAGCAATGAAGGTGATATTAAGGTGATTTCATTTGTAGTAATTAAGACTTACCATTCTGAAAGAGGAATGTTAATGTCTGACTTCCAATTAAAATTTCAAAACAATGTGCAGTTCTTTACTGGAACATCTGTGAACCTGTGTAAAATAAGACTAATCCCATGGTTAGGCACAGAAGACATTGGATTAACCCTTATCTCGCAGACATTGGTGAGTCCGTGCAAAAGCATAGATGCACTCTGTGTTAACAGGGCATGTGGTCAGAATTAAGTCTGATTTCATCTGAGGATGAACTAGTCTGGAGGCTTCAAAAATCACCCCAACTCCATGTAGCAGGCTATCCTCAACCTGTATGAAGGCTGAGGGTCTCTCGGCTAAATGAACTGCTGATTAAGGAGACATGAAATGGGAACAGGGGGCTTGGCAAGGATAGCCCTCTGGTATCTAATTTTGAGGAGAGAGTTTTCTCCACAAAAGGGATCTGTCAAAGGAACACAAACCTAAATTCAAAATAGTATAGTGGGCCCTCAATATGTACTGGAGTTGGATTTAGGACTTTGCATGGATACCAAATCCATGGAAGCTCAAGGCACATAAAATATAATCACATAGTAAAATGGAGTCTCCTGTATAAATAGTAAAATCATAGTTTGCTGTGTCGTATTTTTGTTTGGTTTTTTTTTTTTTTGGAATATATATATATATATATACACACACACACACACACACACACACACAAAGATATTAAAAAGCTTATGCTCTTAATGAGAAGTGCTATGGCTGACAACAGTTTGTACAAAGGAGGTAGAACCATGTGCTCATCCTATGTCTTTGGCTGTTCTACCTAATGGAGACAGTGATGGAGGCCCATGAGGAGGCAAGAAAAGTCATCATGTGGCTTTTATGGCTAGCCCCTCCCTTGAAGAATTAGTTTCCAGGCATCTTCTCTGGCCTGGAAAAAGGAGAGGGGGGTGAGCAGAAACAGCACAACTCAAACCTCATGTGCTAACAGTAATAAAATGAACACCAGAAAGGTTAACCAGTATCTCTTGTAAATCTGAGCCCCCAGCCCCATTGCTGTGGAGGCTCTCCCCTCCATGCTTTGCCCCATCAAGGGAGGCTGCCTGGGCAGTAGCTTCTTCCAGGCACTGAGGAAACTGTTCCTGGGTTAGCAGTGACTGAAGACCATTGCTAATCATGGGTAGATAGCTGCATATGGCCTGTAGTGTAGCCCTGATGCTCACAGGGCACTTTGTTTTATTTATGTTTAAAACAGCCCTAACTTCAAGCTGGGGTTTACAGCTTAGCCCTTTTAATTTCAGGCAGGCTTTATAGTAACCTGGCTGCATTATAGAAGCTAGCTTGGTCCTCAACTCCCTCCCACTTGCATAGGTAGCTGGGAAGGGCAGAGGGACTGCTGTGGGACATGGCTCTACATTTACCTGAGGTAAGTCTGTGCCCTGAGAAAGGATAATCTCTGATGGAAAGGAGAGGCCAAGCACTCAAGCTGCTCTCTCAAGAGTGCCACGCTTTGGGGCAGCCAAACAATTGGGGGTGAAGGGAACTCTCCACCCATGATATCCACAAATGGTTTACCCCTTTTTGTTGTTGTAATTTTTGGGGAGGGAACACAGGAGGATTTGTATCCATGTGGTCTCTCCAAGAATCCTTGGGTTGGAAGAGATCCCAAGGGCCATCCAGCCCAACCCCATTCTGCCATGCAGGAACTCTCAATCAAAGCATACCCGATAGATGGCCCTCCAGCCTCCGTTTAGAAGTGGGTGGCAGAGGCCATGCTCTCTCTGGGGAGGACATGAAGCCACTTCGTGCTTTGTTGTGGGATGCTCTGTGGCAGCCAAAAAAAGACCATTTTAGAGTTGGAAGCTTCAGCTCCTGCTGGGCCAATTCTAGCTTCCTTTACAGCCATGTGTCTGTGCAACACAGAGGAGGAATCCTCTGCCTCCTTACACACCATCTCATTATAAGAATTCAAAAGGAATGTGCAGGAGCCCTGGCAACACCACCATGTGTTTCCCAGACTGCAAAATGATCGCCCACACATGTTAGGGTCCTGGGTGCCATTGGGGCCAGAGATGGGAGGGAAGGGGGAGACCAAGGGTTAATGCCCCCATCTGCCCTCCTGGCAGAGTCCCAAACCTTATGCTAGGCATAGTGCCTGCAATGGCCATGGCAGAGGCCTCATGGCAATGCCTGCCCTGAGCGAGGGCATTAGATCTGGCAAAGGTTTTTTGGTGGCTAGAGAGAGAGGGCCCCTGGTACTCACCGTTCTCCTGTGACTTCTGGCCGGCTTGCCTCTCTGACCTTGGCCATTTCAGGCTGTGCAGAGGTGATGCAGAGAAATCCTTGCCATGGCTTTTGGCTGGCCTGTCCTCTGAACTCTGGCTGGGCAGAGATGCTGAGGCAGGAAGTTTCCATGACTTCTGGCCAGTTTCCTCACAGATCCCTGGCCTTAAACAGGCTGGGCAGAGGTGATGCGGAGAAATCCTTGCCATGGCTTCTGGCTGGCCTGTCCTCTGAACTCTGGCTAGGCAGAGATGCTGAGGAAGGAAGTTTCCATGACTCCTGGCCAGTTTCCTCACTGATCCCTGGCCTTAACAGGCTGGGCAGAGGTGATGTGGAGAAACAGAGACATGGAGGGGATACCCCTCACTATCTCTTCCCACGGCTCCCATGTGCTGCAATGCTGTTTGCAGAAATCTCCTGTGCTCCCACCATGAAAGGGGGCAGCTTTGGAGGAGAGGGAGAGTCATTGGCAAAGCCAAGACCTTTCTCCAATCCTGGGAGCCCTTGCCATTTTAAGTCTTCTTCATGCTTCCAAGGCTGTAGTAAAGAAGCTGCAGGGCAACAGCAAACACATCCCAAAGGGTCTCCCTCTGAAGCCAGCTCCCTCTGTTGAGCTGGCAGACCCTGAGCTAGGGAAGCCTGGGTTAAGGATGGCCCTTCACCCATGCTCTCAGGGTCCTCTGCCATAGCCACCACCAAGAAGGGGGGAAAGGCAGGAGAGAGGAGAAGAAGAGAAGACCAAGAAAACTCTCAAACCGCTTTCGCAGAAAGGAAAAACTTCGCTGGCTCGAAGAGAACATCCTGCTAGGAGCATAGGCAGGAACAAGACTGAGGCTCAGGGGGGCTAGCTCCTCCCTATCAGATATAGTCATGCAAAGCTGTGAAGTTAGAAAAGTGATTGAGAAGTGTGACCTGAATGGGGGAATATGGAGACTGGAATAGGAAGATATGGAGCGGCCCTTAGAGGTGGAAAAAGGAGATGGGTAGAACGGAGAGAGACAGCAAGAATGGGAGTTAAAAGGAGTATATCCCAGGGTGTTAAGCCCTTTGGGGGGGAAATATGAAAAATAGATCTGTTAAGGAATAGCCTCCCTCAGCAAAGTTTAGTAATTTGCCTCAGTCTTCAGTATATCCCTGGCTGAGAATGACTTATGTCAAAACAAAACAAAAAATTAGTAGGCAGCATCAAGTTACAAACTGAAGAATTTCACTAATTGCTTCTTGAATGCACATTCACTTGACCCATCTACTTCCTAACTAACTAATGGAAAGCTTAGATAAAAGGAAGAGCTCCACTGAGCTAAAAACTTTTAATACCACATCTTGGAGTCGAGAACAAAGAAAGAAGAGCAAAGAGGCAAAGAAAAAGTAGATATGATAATCAGGATTTAGTCCTAATTAAATTTTAAATTTCCCCCCTTTTGGTACCAGTTATTGAAAACAAATCACATACAAATGCTTTCCTTTGCCTCTCTGAGAACTATTTTTACTGAATTACATCTCCAAATTATGCCAACACATCTTTTTCAGATGGTAGATACAGAAATATTCCAAGAAACGTAAGGCTCTGCATCTGTGGTGTGGGAGACATAGAGGATATTTCACACTGTTTAATCCCAGTTATATCAAAATCCCAAGGAGAGATTCCTGAGATAGATTTTGGCTCCCTTAAAGGGTAAGAGCTCTTAGGTGAAAGAAATGCTGGCTACTGACAGATTGTGACCCATATGTCACATATAAAACAGCCATATTTGCTATGGCTGCTAAAAGTATTCATACTATCTGTCTGAAAGCTATTTCTGTGGAAAGTGCTGGGGACTCATGAATTTGACTTTTTTTTGTGTATATGTATGTATGTATCCTTTTATTGGATGTGTAATGGCTTTTAGTCAAATACAACAGATGGAAAGCAGTTTTCATATGACCACTGGCCCTAGAAGTTTTTCAGATCACATGGTCTGGTTACTCAGATACACAAAATATTTATGACCATACATTGTAATAGACAGAAGAGCAAATGGAGAAACCTGAGCAAAATACTCAAGAATGTGTATAGGCATGCATGAGTCTCTATGTGATCTAAAATCATCAATTGCTTTAACAACCTGTACTGCACAGCCTATTTAAACCACATGCTGGAGACCACAATGTACACCATTCTTCTCATATGGGTTGCAAAGAACAAAAACAAAAAACCCACACAAAATTTGAATCAAGCATCAGGTATCTTACTACAAATCACTGCAATAACTTGCATAAAGCTACACGTTACCCTTACCCTTTACCATTATAAATCCTAATTAATCAAGTGACTTCCATGGGCATTGTTTCAATGTTCCTTACAAAGAAGCCGGTAAGGTTGGCCAGGGCCCATTTTTCAACCCTGTCAGGGTGGGCTGAAGTGAGATTTATGGTGAGCGAAGAGGTAACAGCTGCTCATCTGAGCAAGTTGTAGCTTAAGACAGATTTGTCATGAAAATGGATCTAGTTCTAGCAGTTGAGCTTAGTAGGAAGAGGAAAGCTCTTGCTGACTGAATTGTCTGGGACCTAGCACAAAACATTGTTCTAACAAACCACATCTCTAATGCAAATATTCCACAATTTCAGTGCTTCTTCCTTCCAGACACAACTAGAACGAGAGAGAGATTGAGACATCTGATTGCTCCCTGGCAGCTCCATTCTTTTTAGAAGGCCAAGCACATCATTTAAAGATCCTAGGGCTGTTTGTTCTAATCTTATTAAGCAACACACCTGCTCCTTCTTAATGTACTGTTATGATTGAAAGAGCAGAGGTGTCTACAGGAGATCAAGCCTGATTTACCATTTCTAATTCAACTGAGTGGTTGCACTCAAAAGCAGTGCTCTCCCAACACCACTATTAGTTGGAAAAAAATCTCAATTACACTCAGAAGATATCATGCCGCCCCTTGAGAGCTGATCAACCTTGGAAGACGAAGCAGACTGGAGCAGATGTCTGATGGGCAGCCAGGTCCTCCTCCATTCCAGCAAGAAGAGGAAGAGATACTGCCCCTCACTCCCAAATACAATACATAATTTAATTAACTTGCAACCCTCCCCCAATTCATCTTAAATTAGTGAATCTTCAAATACAATTCTTTTGAAATGGCTTGAAACAGGTAAAAACATGCAGGAAAAGTGAACTTGTGTTCTTCTTGAGCCCATACACACAAACGTCAACCCCTAAAAAAGGCAATTTTTGAAAGAAAAATTTGACAGATTATCAATCAAAACAAAAAACAAAAACAGGGCAAGGGCAAGTTAGGGGATCACCCTTCAATTTATTTCCAAAATCCCGCCCAGATCCTGCTCAACAAAAGTCACCTGCTCTCCATTAGTTAATCATACTCCTTCATTCAGACATCATTACGGGTATAGATTAAATTCAAAATGCAACCACTGATGCAGAATTCCAAACTGGAGTGAGTGGGTGACACGAGATGCTAATAGATTGCAGCAGGTGGAGGAAAGGACATTTCAAGTTTGAGCCCTGTAGGCCCAGCTCTAATAAAACCCCACATCTATACTTACAGTAGCTAGATGCTTTGCTGTGGAAGAGCTTCAACAGAAACAATGGTTTCTGCAATACTACTTATTCCATCTGTATTACCCAAATAATACAAGATCATGTATGGATATTTAAAACAATGGCCAGAAGAATCATTAGGTTAAATATAGGAAAAGCTTTCTGCAATACGTGACTCTCAAGGTGCAGGTGGTAAGTGCCCTCTCCTCCAATGTGCAAACAACGTTTCATATAACACAATGCACTAAACTTCATTAACAACAAAAGGAAATTACCTGTTACTGAAATACTACTTTGCATTGTTGTTTATCTCCTCAGCTTTGCAAAGTTAACTTATAACTATTTTTTAAAAAAATTCAAAACAGTATCTGGCAAAAGGTGAAGAGCAACTTTGGATACACACAGAGAGGGGTGCCATTTGTCTATAGGCAAAATAACAACATACAACTAAAAATGTGAAAAAGATAAGATTATCAGTGTTTGCCTCACAGGTTTAACAGGAACTTGGTAAAGTAACGAACTTCTCCCTGAAAGCCAATGCAACTTTATAGCTAATAGGAGCACTACAGATATGGTATGTGCCCTTAGACAACTGCAAGAGAAATGTAGAGAGCAGAATAAAGGACTCTATGTAACATTTGTCGACCTCACCAAAGCCTTCGACACTGTGAGTAGAAAAGGTCTGTGGCAGATTCTGGAACGATTAGGATCCCCCCCCAAAAATTCCTCAAAATGAACATCCTTCTACATGAAGGCCAGCAAGGTCAAGTAAGAAGTGGCGACGCTCTCTCGGAGCCCTTACTAATAACTAATGGTGTGAAACAAAGTTGTGTTCTCGCTTCAACTCTATTTACAATCTTCTTCAGCATGATGCTCCAAAGGGCTACGGCAGATCTCAAAGAAGAAGACGGCATTTATATACGCTACCATACTGATGGTAGCCTGTTTAACCTAAGCTGCCTGTGGGCCCACACTAAGACTCTAAACTATCCAGTCCGTGAGCTGCTTTTTGCTGACGATGCTGCCCTCGTTGCCCATACGGAAGCAGCTCTGCAGCGCCTAACATCTTGCTTTGCAACAGCTGCAGAGCTCTTTGGACTGGAACTCAGTCTGAAGAAAACAGAAGTTCTCTACCAGCCGGCACCTCAGGAAGAACACTCAGGAAGAACACTACCATCCCCACATCACTGTAGGCACATCTGTGCTTAAGTCCATACAGCAGTTCACCTACCTGGGAAGTATCATCTCCTCAGATGCCAAGACTGATAAAGAGATCGATCACAGACTGGCAAAGGCATATAGTGCATTCGGAAGGCTTCATAAAAGAGTCTGGAGTAACAAACACTTGAGGCGAAACACCAAAATCAGTGTGTATAGAGCCACTGTAGTGTCTATTCTCCTTTATGGGTCTGAAACTTGGGTCACCTATTGCCAACACCTACGACTCCTTGAATGCTTTCATCAGCGCTGTTTATACACAATTCTAAATATACACTGGACTGACTATGTGACAAATGTTGCTGTCCTTGAGCAAGCAGGGATCACCAGCACTGAGGCCATGCTATTGAGGACGCAGCTGCGCTGGGCAGGACACGTTTCTAGGATGAAGGACCATCGCCTCCCAAAAATAGTATTCTACAGTGAACTTGCCACGGGTCAACGTAAGAGGGGTGCCCCAAAGAAGAGATACAAGGACTCCCTGAAACAACATCTCAGGCTTGGCCAAATTGATCACCAACAATGGTCTGCCCTGGCCTCGCATCGGGAGGCATGGAGACGCACTATCCATGATGCTGCAGCCTTTTTCAAAAACTCATGCATAACGAATCTCGAAGAAAAACGACAGTGCAGGAAGAACCACAACCCAGAAACATCACCCAAGGAGACTTTCTGCTGTGCTTTCTGCAACTGGACTTGTTTATCTCAGATAGGACTTTTTAGTCATCAACACGCTTGTAGTAAGCGCGAGATGAGTCCTTCCTGAATCTTCATTCGCAAAGAAAAGTCAGAGAGGGGGGTAAAGTAACATTTTCAGACTGCAGTTGAAAGAAGTCCTAAGCCGCTATGATCAATACACAATAGGAACCATATCCATAACCTTATCATCCATAATAAGCATAGCCAATGAAGAGTTCTGATATGAACTGGGTCCACAACATACACATTGTTCCCTCCTTTCTACAGACTGATGATAAAGCTCACAGCAATTTCCATCCTGCAAAATGCTAACCATCTATTGTGAAGCTTTTGCCATGGGGAGGCAGTATCATTATTCTTGCAGTTTTAAATTGTTTTAATCTGTTTACATTGTTTTTATTCTGCTGTGCCCTGAGATCCTTGGCTACAGGGTAGGATATAAATATTTTAGTAAATCAAAGAAATGGTGATTATTCATTTCCTGGTGAATCTACCTCAAAGAAAATAATTAAAGGGACAAGAGATGAACAAGATTGGAGGACTTCTGTTAGGCTAGGAGGAAGCTGTGGCTGGAAATAAAATATTTGGGACGTTATAAGCATGAACTCTCCCTAAAATCCAAGCTGACTAAATTGAGGCTGTTGTATTTTAGCCAAATGCAAAAGAAGGTATGATTCACTAGAAAAGCCAATAATGCTGGGAAAAGTGGAATACAGTAGAAAGAGAAGAAGGCTGCATGCCAGATGGATAGATTTAATCAAGGAGAACACAGCCCTTAGCCTGGAGGACCTGAGCAGAGCTCCCAAAGATAGGGTGCCTCCTTCATAGGGTTGTCATGAGTCAAGGTTAATTCAAAGGCAGTTAGCAATAACAAGAACAACAAAATTCCAACTCACACACTAAGGTTGGTGGCACTTTATTCATCTTATTAAATGCAGCTGCAATTTCCTCTCCCACAGAGAGAGAAATATAAAGGCACCAAACAACAAGTCAGGCAAAGCATGACAGCTAGATAAAGGATACCAATAATGCGTTACTGAATTGACATCCCATGGCTTAAAGTTACACAATACAAAGTTTAACAGGTTGCAGCTTACCAATGCCCTCTTGTGTATATCCAACATGACTGGTAAACTCACCAGCATCTTGTACATCGCCTATTTTGTTGGCTTGACTGTGTCATGTTTCCTCCTGCACCAAAGACTAGGATAACAGTTCTAATCTCCCCCTGCCCAAGAAGCTCACATCCTGGAATTATGGCCATGATCCTGTTGGTTAGCATAAGTATGCTGGCACAAGTGGCAGCAAGAGCACTGCAGCAGAGTAAAACAGTTGCAAGCATTCAACAGGGAGCAATCGTCTGTGTCCCATGCAGGGAGAAGGGCAAGATAAATAAAGACATAAATCTCTATCCAGAGGGGAACTTTCCTGCTAGCTTCCAGACTCTTCTGTCACCCTGCTACCATTACACATTGTTCAAAATAGTGTTTTACACTAAGGACATGGGGGGAGGGGGTTACGTGGGACACAGGGGGTTTACATGGAGAAATGGGGGGGTTGCACATGCAAAAAGGACTGCTTCCACACAATTATTTCTTTGGTGTAAAATTAGTATCTTTTGTGCAATGTCCCAGTATTTTTGTTCAACCTCTCCCCCCCCCCCCCCCCCCCCAGGATTTTTACACACAAAAAGCTTTTTTAAAACCATGTGCCTATCAGGAAACAGGATAGAAACAGGTAATTGCATGAAAATAGTGGGTTGTGTGAGATAGACTCATCTTCTTGTTAAATGAACATTCTCCTATTAAATGACAGATTTTAGCGCAAAAACTTTGTTGGTTTCCCGGAATAGTGTTTTCCATACAGAGAAATGATAGGCTTTGCATACAAAGAAGCAATATTTATTCCCCAAGCCCCACATGAATTTTTGCACAAAACACTTTGAAAAATTGGAATTCCAGAGGAGAACTGTGCAAGAGTATTTGTTTTCTTGCACAGTAGGAAGAAAACTCTGGAAATTATTTGTTGTGGCATAGGAGGACAAAACAGTAGAGTATTTACATCTCTACCATATGTTGGTACACTGGCATAAGTTAGCAACTGCTGGCTATACAAACAGTTGTAGAATTTGCACTCGCAAAGGCTAAACTTTGGTTTAGCCAAGGATGTTACATCTTAATTAAATACACAGAAATTGATTGCCTCAAAAACTGCAGGAACAGCCCAGAAATACTCCTCAGAATAGGGGTGCTGCTTATGGGGAAGAGGGGAGTCCTTGTCCCTCCAAATAAGAACCCTTCCACCCACCATAAAATTTTCCTTCAGTCCCTAACTGTTAATAATGCAGACAACAAGACACTAAAATCATTCAGATATAAAACTCTTAATATTTTCATATTCCCTTGGGTCACTTTGCCTGCCTCTTTTCTTTGGAAGTAAATTTTACAGTGGACCCTGATATAGCTTGGGTTGGCCAAGATCCCCCATGGATAACAAAATCCCTGTATTCTAAGTCCCATTCAATATACGATAGCAAAATGGTTGTCCCTAAAAAATGGAAAATCAAGGTTTGATATTACAAATGTATCTTTTTAAAATATTTCAAACCAGTAGCTGACTCCGGGTATAAAAAAATCCATGTCTAAGAAGGGCCAATTGTAGTATAAATTGCCTTAGCCAGTGTTTTGGAGTACTGCAAAAATTGCTAAAAATTTTGGGGCGCTCTGCTCATCTACGCTGCCTGCATGCCCTCTTGCGCTCTGCCTACTGCCTATCTTCTCTTCCTCTGCTGCCTAAACTTTCTCTTAGCTTGCTGCTTCTCGGCTCCTGCTGCTCGGCTCTGCTCTACTCACTGCTCGCTGGCTTGCTCCTCTCTTCTACTCTCTTCCTGCTCCTCCCTCTTGCCTGCTCCCTGCTCCCCTTTCCTCTCTCTGCTGCTCTGCTCTTAACTCCTAACGCCCTCTCGCTCTATGCTCCTGCCTGCTAATACTAGGCCTTTCTCTTCTGCTCGCTAAGCTCGCTCTCTCCTGTTCCTAAAGAGGACTCTCTCTGCCTTTCTGCTCTGCTGCTCTCCCTTGCCTTCCTACTCGCTGCTGCTTTATCCTCTTCTTGTCTCCCGGGCTTCTCGCTGCGCTCTTCTGCTTCTACTCGCTAGGCTGCCCTCCTCCTGCTACTCTGCTGCCTGCTCTCTGCTTGCTCTCATGATCTAGGCTCTGCTCTTTGCTCGCTCTCTCTAAGCTCTCCTTAACTCTCTCGCTCTACTCTCGCTTCGACTCGCTTCGCGCCTCTCTGCTCTAATACCTCGCATCTACTGCTGCTAACTCTCTGCTCTTCTAACTTCTCTCTCTGCGGCCAAATAAGCTGGCCTATTCACGCCTGCTTGGCTGCTTCTGCTAGCATCCTCTCCTCTAAGACGCTTGGCTCCTTCTAACTCGCGCTGCTATGCTCTCTCGCGCTCTCTCTGCCTCTCGCTACCTAAGCTGCCTGCTATCTTCCTGCTGCTCCTCGCTCGGCTTAAACTTTTGCTCTAGCTGCGCTGCGCTTGCTGCTCTCTAAACATACCTAGGATATGATCATCTGCCCTGCTATCTGGCTCTGCTCTTCTTTAACATACTACTATTCTAAGCGGCTCGCTCCTTCTCTGCTCTAACTGCGCTCTGCTTACTGCTGCGCTAGCTCTATGCCTCTCTTGATCTCTTCTGCGGATTGCTGCTAGCTCTTGGCTCCCTTAAGCTCTCTATGCCTACCTCTCTACCTCCTAACTAAGTAAAGGGAACTCTCGCCTACTCTGGGCAGCCTTGCATGCTCTCGCATGCGCTCTAACGCTTCATGCTCTCTACTGATTATGCATGCTCTGGCCGCTATTCTTAACTATTTGAGCTCTTGCCTTACTTAAACGCTGCCAGTGCTGCTGGCTCTTTCTATATGCTTCCTTACTTTGCTGCTCTCTGCTAGCGCTGGCTAACCTACTAACTCCTCTCTGCTGCTCCTCCTGCTCCTCTTCTCTCCGCTCGCCTGCTCCTTAAAGGGAATGCCTTAACTGCGCTGCTAATCTGCGGCTAACTTGCGCTGCTTGCGTCTAAGCTAACTCTGCTAAACTGCTCGCTCTAAGCGCTCTTGCTCCCTTAAGCCGCTACTGCTTGCTCTCTCTGCTGCGGCTGCTTCTCTCTGGCTCGCTGCGCTCCTCTCTCCTACAGCGCTACTGCCTCTCTGCCTTGCTTTCTAGCTCTGCCCTGCTCCTACGGCCTCCCTCTTCTGCCGCTGCTGGCCTCGGCTGCCTGCCTGCTACTTCGAGTTCTATCCCTGGCGCTCCTGCTGCTAACTCTCTCCTCCGCTAGCTGCTCTGGTGGCGCTCTCTGCTCTAACGCTCGACCGCGTCTGCTCTAGTCGCGCTTTCTAACTCTGCTACCCTTGCTAATGCCTCTGCATGCCTAAAGCCTCTGCGCCTAGCTTTTCGCCCATGCTCCACTGCCTGCTGCTCTAACGCTCTGCGCTCCCTCCTCTAAGCACACCTTGCTTAACTCACTACTAACTTAGCGCTAGCCTAACTAACTAACCTCGCTCTCTCTGCTCTCTGCTAACCTGCTACTCTCTCCTTGCTCTTGCTGCTTCTTCTACTCCTCCCTTCTTGGCTGATAAGCTGCCCAGCTTAATGCTGCCTCTTGCTCGCTTCCTCCGGCTTTGCCTCTCCTTTTCGCCCTTTTTTTTTTTAAAAAAATTTTGCTAACTCCTCTCTCCTCTCTCTCCTTGCGCTAACTCTAACTCTTGCTCTCCTTCCCTGCGCTCTCCTAGCTAACGCTCTAGCTGCTCTCTCTCTCCCTTGCGCTGCCGCTCTATGGCTGCGCTAAGCTCTTGCCCTCTTCGCTCTGCTTCTGCGCTAGCTGTAAGCTCTATCCTCTTCTGCTTGCTCGCTCTCCGCCCTAGCTGATAACTCCCTCCTAGCCTTGCTCCTAACTATTGCTCTCTTATGCTACTGCTCTAATGCTAAAGTCTCCTAGGCGATCTCCTCTTCTAGCTTATAAGATAAGTGTGACTACTGACGCGACGGCTGCTATGCGCTGATAGCCTAAATCTGCTTTGATACTCTGCTGCCGACATTCTCTGATTCATCTCTTCCTAGGGCTCTGACGCTCCTGCCTAACTCAATGCTCTGACTTATAGCTGCTCGCCTTTCTGCTCTCCTAGCTCCTCTCTGCTTACTCCTGCTTGCGCTGCCTGCGCTTCTCTGCTTAAGCTGCTGCTCTAACGCTTTCCTCTCTCTTTTTTTTTTTTTTCTTGCCGCCCTTGGCCCCTGCTCCTAACTCTCTCTGCTTCTAACTCTTCTTGCCTTTACTCCTCTCTTGCTGCTCTACCTGCATCTGATCTCGCTGCTCCTGCGCCTTGCTTTTTCTTCAACTCTATGCGCGTGCTGCCGCTCTTGCTACTTGGCTCTCTCGCGCGCTGCCTGCTCGGCTCTAAGCTCCTGCTCTGCCCTCCTTGCTGCCCCCTGCTAAAGGGAAATGGGGCTCTGCTTTAACTCTTCCTGCCTCTCTCCTCCCTAAGCTACTAACTCCTTGCTCTAATCCTCCCTCTAACCTGCTGCTCCCTCCTTGCCTCTTTCTCGCCTCTGCTCTACTAACTCGCCTCTGCCGCTGCTAAGCTGCTGGCCGCTATCTTCGACTCTCCGCTCTCTGGTTACGCTGCTCTCTCGCTGCTCGCTAAGCCCCGCTCTCTCTGCTCTAGCGCCTCTCTTCTTCGCTAGCCTCCTCCATACTGCTGCTCGCTAACTCTCTGCTCTCTGCGCCTTAAGCTGCTACTTCTCGCTCTTTCTACTGCCTGCTCTCTTAGGATCTAGCTCTTGCCTCTCTCCTCGTAAGGGCCCCTCCGGCTCTCTCCTCTACTCTATGCTGCTCTGCCCCTAATCTCTAAATGGATACCTCGCTTCGCTAAGCTACCCTCTCTCCTACCTTCCTTTGTGCCTCTACTCAGCGCTACCTCTTCTGCTGCTCTCTCTCTCTAAGCTCTTTCTCCTTTTCTCTGCGCTCTGCTCTATCTTCTAACTTGCTGGCTCTGCTCGAACTCTTGCTCAGCTACCTATCTCCTAACCTGCTGCTCTGCTGCTGCTCTTCTTGCTATCTGCTGCTAACTCGCCTACCTCGCTCTTCTGCGTGCTCCTCTAACCTCTTACCTCGCTCTCTCTGCTCCTTTGCTTCTCCTTCTCTAACCCTGCTTGCCTTCTGCTTGCTCCTCTCTCTCTCCGCTCTCTTCTATTCTTCTTTTTCTCTGCTCGCTGGCTCTCAGCTTCCCTGCCTTCCTTCTGCGCTCGCTTCGCTGTGCTTAGTAGACTGCTGGCCTCCCTCTTTGGTCTCTATCTAACTTCTTCTCTCCTCCGCGCTCTTCTTCTTTCTTCGTGCTGCTAACCTCTTCTTCTGCCTGCTTTTATAAAAATGCTAAAGGGAAATTCACTGGGATGCAGATCCTTTGGGCAGGATGGGCAATTCTCCCCTCCCATAAATTACCCTTCATCAGAAGCTTCAATATAAATCCCAAAGGCAGTAGTAGCTGACAATCAACTGTTTCTTTAAAGATGTTTAGTTTAGACAAAAAAAAAAGTGAAGTAAGACATGATAAGAGGCATTAAAAATTAGTCAAGGTATGGAGTGGACTAGTCTCTCTCTCCTCTGGTATTCATTAGTGGTCTCCCACCAGTACTAACTAGGGTGACCCTGCTTAGTTTCCAAGATCAAATGGGGTCTGCTGCCTATAGCATGTTTAGAAGGGGAACCTTAGGGTCACCATATGTTGGAAACAACTT
Source organism: Sceloporus undulatus (assembly GCF_019175285.1). Classification (NCBI taxonomy): domain Eukaryota; kingdom Metazoa; phylum Chordata; class Lepidosauria; order Squamata; family Phrynosomatidae; genus Sceloporus; species Sceloporus undulatus. Next base: position 194,959,008 of record NC_056523.1, read on the forward strand.
GAAGGCACACAACGTAAGAGACAGCTACTAGTGGGCAAAACATATGGAAAGTGATGCTGCTTTGGTTGCTGTTGTGATGCTCCATGGGTCTCAGGTTACTGGGAACTCTGGGTTGGGTCAGACAGGCCTTTGGACTTAATTCCTATGTTCTTAAGCTAAAGATTTTGTCAATACATATGTTTTGTAATGATGACAGACAGAACAGATCTTATGCATCCCAATTCTTCCAATGGTAGTGGGGGAAGGAAGAATTTACAGGTGAAGAAGAAGGAGTAAAAAATAATTAACCAGGTGGGTAGTTCTAACAGTGGGGCGTACCTAATGTGTCTGAATATACAGTTTCTACTCAAACGATATGGCTGTCAGAATCCAGAGATCAGAGGACCGGCTTTGATGGCTCAGTTCCTGATGGCTTAATTAGGCAATCAGAGTCGGGAAGAAGAACTGAGGTGTGAAGAGTATCTCATCTTGGAAAACCTTTGAAGTACCAGCAATCTGCATGCGGCAGGCAAAGCAAGAACAAAGACTTCCCTGGAAACCTAGGCTAGGTTTCCAACTCAGACTTAACAGGACACACCTAGCACAAAAGTTCTTGTCACAAGAGAAATGGAAAAACAATATGCAGAAAAAGATTGATTCACAATAAAACTATCTTTTTGTCACTCCTTCCCAAAGATTATTTGCACAATAATACTCTTGTTGTTGGTTTTTTAAAAAAAGAAATAAAAACATTGACAACTTCCCCAAAGGGCAGTCAGATTTATTTCACATAACAACATTTAGAACAGACAGCTCTACCAATTTAGACTTAGAAGTATCAAGTAAGGTGCATGACAAACTAGTAAATGAATTACTCTGTTATCTGTCACGCTATTTAGATTCAGCACTATGCCACACATTGCCAGTCTGCTTAGTGCTTTCCTACCTCAGTACAAACTTTCATAGGTCAGGGTTGGTAAAATGCATTCAATACCCATAAGAGTGTGTTGTCTCTCATTAGCGCCAAGTTTCAGAAAGAGAGAGAGAAATCACAGGGTTTCAGATAAATGAAATTCAGAAGGCTATGTGAGCTTCCCTTGCCATCCCACTCACTTCCTGGCAGAAGCGTTTAGGAGTACTCATATCCTAATCCCATCTCTGCAACCACTTTTTCAATTTGATCAGCATTTCACACATTTAAATCACATCTGCTTCATTCTCTCTCTTTTTAAAATGAAGCACTCCAAATTTTAGCTTAAAATTAAATCATCTTTAATTCCTTGTTTTTCCTTGCACTGTACTGAATTATATTTAAAGGGGAGCAACAAGAAACACAGATTTTACTTGAGTTGCAGAAGCAGGAAAGCATACTTTTTAAAAAGCTGGAACAACCAGCCTAATACCTGAGGAGTAGTTGGAAAAAATTAAAGGAGAGACATTGTACAACTATTCCATCTTTAATGTACTTATCTCTGATAAGAGGAGAAAAGACAGAAGCACAGGAACATTGCCATGATCTGCTTTTGGCCCCGTAGTTGGGGAAAACTAGGATGTAAGTTTAATTAATTCATTACAAATGGAAGACAACTGCATCGTACTCCCAATATTGCATGACTGTTGGATAAAAGCCCCATCTAGAAACATCCTATATCTCTGTGAATGGGAGATAACTTGTCCTACTAAAGGATGTGCTGTATTTGTTTTTAATTAAAGCAACCAATGGACTCTTTTGCAATTTGTAACTTTATATCAAAGTTAAGGTTAAAGAACACATCTCAAGACAAGGAAAGGCAAAAATATATAATTGAAACTTGGAAACTTTTCCTTTGCTCTCTTATTTTGCCTTTCTTAATAAGTAGATCATACCATGCCACCTACTCACCATGATCTATTTAACATTCTCACATAGGTACAAATTAGTCTTTACGACTGATATCAGAAGTGGCAACTCCTTTGGTGCTGCAACAGACACCACAAGGTGGTGCTGTCTTGTAATTAGTCTTATTCATAATTGGTTTTATAATTAGCCTAACTGTTCTTTAATGATAGGAAGCAGAGTCTTCAAAAAGAATCCATAGGGATATAGTATTGCTGCCCCCTCCCCCCAAAAAACAGGAGGTTCTGCATGCAAGAAAGGTTTTCCATCTTTATTTTAACCCAGCTAAAGAATACCTCCCCTCAAAGCAAACCTTTGCACAGAGGTTTCCAAGAAGCCCAAGGGAGTGTGTCTGCCTTAGAAAATTGCTCCATTTTCTAGGCACAGAATTGCAAATTCAAGGCCTCTGGATTACTACTCACACGAGGCCAGCCGTGAGTGATGAGATGGGCTTTTCAGTGGAATCTCTCTGAGCGACAAGAATTATCCTCCCTACCTGGATTTCACAGTGAAAGTGTTAGATCAATAGTTATACCAATGAGAAGAAGGCCCGCAACAGGTCAGTGTTCTGTGGGCCATAAAAAACAAAACCTTTAGGTTTGAGGAATCTTCTTTGCATTTTTGCCCCCTAAGGCCCATTGGTCTGAAACAAGTGTAAAACAGAGCCTTACAGAGATGAGCCAGATACAAAATGGAAGCACCAGCCCACAGCTGAGAAATTTTATTTTGACTATACTCCCAGAATTCACAGGGGTATGGTGGCTGGAAGGTTCTGGGAGATGCACTCCAAAAAGCAACTTTGTCCAGCTCTGTATACGACAGAACCAGTGATTTTCTGCATTTCATGAACCAAATAGTGCAAAAACGCATGTACCAAAGCTATAATAACTGCCTGCTAAGTACAGATAAGGGATTCTATTATAAAGCTCTAAAACCAACCAGCAGAACTGCACAGACTAGGTTGCCAACTAATTCTCTTATTTTACACATGAGGAACAACAAGATCAAGAGAGTAACAATTAGCAAAAAGCTTGTCTTTTAAAAAAAATCAGTTGAAGTTACTATTTGGCTTCTAGCTGTCAAAAACATTTAGAGATCGCCTACAAATCAGCTAGAGTCCTAGATGAGGACCTATTTTCTGTTAAGGAAAAAGCAACATGGGATATACAGTAAATGAAATAAAACATGTATGTGAGAGTCAGGATGACTCAGCAGAAGCCAATTGAGAACCACACAGGTGTAATAGGTAATGGAATTAACAAGTCCTGAATGCCAAGGACAAGAAATGTAAAGTGGATAATTGGACACACCTGACAAATGTTAAGTGGTCAAGGCTGAGATGATGAAATCATTAATTGT
>NC_056523.1:194962321-194963725 GCF_019175285.1 Sceloporus undulatus
GCCATTGACTCCACTTCTTTCTGATAATCTACCAGCCCCTGACTTCTCCTTCATTTCCAGTGCCCACCTAGTAGAAGACAACGTTTTTCTGGCTCAGGGCCATGCTTTAAATATTTGCCTAGCATACTGTTGATAGCCATTGTTAGGTAAGAGTTAGCATTTTGGTCATTAGCAGTAAATGATCTCTAGGCAGCTCTCATTGCTGTGGTGCAGGCTGTGTAACATGCTTTTTCAGGTTTAGGAGTCCAGGTGTTACTTCTCAGTTGTCTGTCTTGTTTTCTGTTAATGTGGCTGACTGAGAGGCCCTGTAGTTCTAAATTTGTGTATCAGATTTTGGGGTTTAGAGCACCATCATGAGTTGGAAAGGAATGATAGAACATGAAGAGAGGGAACTCCCTGCTGTTTCTTTAAACTTAGTACAGTGATTCCCAGACTTTGGATCTGAACAGACTGGCCAAAATAAAACTGCTTTGGGTCACTTTGGAGGTATGCTGTTTAAATAACACATGCATCTTATGAAGCCAGAAGCTGCAACAAAGCTATGCTCGGCTTTGGCACAGCTTCCAGCCTCTTAGAGACCCATTTATCATTAAAACAGCATACCTCCAAAGTGACCCAAAGCAGCTTTATTTTGGCCAGGCTTTTCGGGCCCTTTGGTCCTCCAGATGTTTTTGATTTCATCTGCCAGAATTCCTGACTGCTGACTGGGGCTTCTGGGAGTTGAAGTCCAAAACACTTGGAGGACCAAATTTTGGGAACCACTGATCTAGGCTCAGGACAGACCACCCCAAAAGTGCAGCCTGCCGGCAGCCTATTTTCCTCCACAGGAACGGTGCAGCCCCCAAATGGAGTCGCCCGTATGGATGGGACACCACCATTGTTACGCCGCTTCTGTATACTAGGTTAGGGACCGTGTGGTTGTCACATGATCCCTAACCCTAGTATCAGTGCTGGTACACTGCTTGTTGGCGGTGTACTGGGCCCTAGTATATCATTTACACCTGGTAAGGTATGGCTGCCAGTTAGTTGCCAGGCAGGGTATAAAGTGTTAGCTATTACCTTTAAAGCCCTACAAGGTTTGGATCCAGGTTACCTACAAGATCATTTCTTCCCATATAATCCACTCCATATACTCAGGTCCTCTGGTGGACATTTACTCCAGTCAGCCAGGACTAGGTTGACAACTGTCAGCCAGAGGATACAAGATGGTTTCCTCCCCTGTTCCATGTACAAAAAGACAGCTGGATTGGCAGCTGAATCTTTGTTCAGCATTGGCCATGGGCCAGTGTTCTCTGCAGCCCCTGAAAGCAGCAACCTTGGTTTAAGATGGCTTTATCTTTTGAGTACTTCATTGCCATCTCTTGCTCATTAGGATGTGACGCTCGAGGCAGCTGCTTCAGTCTG
>NC_056523.1:194963750-194974134 GCF_019175285.1 Sceloporus undulatus
CCTAAATCTACTATTCCTCACTCCACCTATTTCATCCTTCACAATCCAGAGAAAGTTTAGAGATGATACCATATCATACAAACATCCTCCAAACCAAGCAGAATGACATCAGCCTGTGAAAGGGAGGACTTAGCACAGGAAGGAAGGGACTAAAACAGAAGAGACGAGAAGGCCAGACAAGAGGGATGAAACAGCATCAGACAAATAGAAGTTTGATGTAACACATGTTACAAGGAGGAGGCAAGAGGAAGTCAAGAGATAATATTCAAACCATCCCTCAATGGATTTGGAAACATGGGTATAAGTACAGATCAGAAGAACAAGGGAGGATAGGAGCTGCCCCTGAAGTCATCCCACAGGAGGCAATCATTGTTCAAGTAGTAGTGCCAGCCCGTAGGAGGAAATCGGAAAAAGTCCAGTAATCAATATATAAGACTCATCACCACTGGTCATCATGTCTGCCTCCACACCTCCCCATCCCCTCACACACAAAAAGGATGTCTCCTGGGCAAATGCTATTTAGAGAGGGAACCCCTTAATCATCTCAGTCAACCAGAACTTGACCCCTGAGGAGAGGATGCTACCAAAAACTAAAAGCAAGAATATGACGTGTGAATGGCAAGCTGATGGCTTGGCAGCAGCAGAAAGAGGAAGAAAGAAACAGGTCTGACACCCAAGCCAGCAAGAAAGACAGCTCCAGAAGAGGACAAATAGGGAGGAGGGGAATGAAGAGACGTGAATTAGGGTGGAAAAAGAGAGAGAGAGAAAGGAAGGAACATTAGGGTAGGCTTTTGTTCCAGCCAGGGTAATAACCCTCATTTTTCCTTCCCCGTGCCTTTACATCAGCCTGGATATGCTTAGTTCAGCAGATGAAACACACACACAGACAGTTTACAAACACCACCACCTGCTTCATGCTTGCACCTCCACCTATTGTCAAGGGACAGCAACCACCCCCTCTCAAAGGCCTTAAATACTCGTCTGTTCTGGCAGGCTTCCCCAGATGATTTTTAAATTGTGAATTTTAAATGTGGACTTCTTATTTGTCTTTTAAATTGATGTGGCTTTAATGATGTCAGAATTGTGTTAATTGCTGTTGTTCCTTGCCTCAATCCATGAGGAGAGGCAGGTAAATAATAATAATAATAATATAACAACAGTAATAGTTGTTGTTATCATCTCACCACCACCCACCATCATTATAGTCTCAGATATCAATTTTCCATCGCCCGGCCCTCATCTAGGTGCAAGTCGTGCATGTGAGAGAGACAGATATAAAAATAATAAATAAACAAGAAGGGGTCCACTCTCTGTGTGGAAATGCACATGCACCCCCTGCTGCACTTTGAGAGGAAAAGAAAGCATGGCATAGTGGTTTGAGAGCTGATCTGCCATTTTGGGGACCAGGATTTAAATCCCTGTCGGCCACAGAAAACACAATGGGTGACCTTGGGTACAGTCAACTCTCTCAGCCTCGAGGATGGCAGTGGCACCAACCCCCTTGAACAATCTTGCCAAGTAGAAAACCTGATCAGTTCACCTTTTGTTGTTTTTTGTTGCTGCTGTGAGTTGACCTCACTCCTGGACACCCTGTGAATGAGACTTCTCCAAGCCCCACTATCCTGTCTCTCTGCTCAGGCCCATGGTCTCCCTGATTGAGTCTTTCCACCTGGCACATGGTCTTTCTCTCTTTCTCCTGCTTCCACCTTCCCAGCATCACGTATTTTCTAGTGATCTATGCCTTCTCATGATATGCATGACAGACTCAATTAATCATCTTGGTTTCAGAGAGAGTCCAGGCTTCATCTGTTCAAGGATCCATTGTTTTTTTTGTTTTTTTTTTTTTGTTGTTTTTTTTTTGGCTGTCCAGGTATCCTCAGTGCTCTTCTCCAGCACCAAATCTCCAATTCAATGACTTTCTTTCTATCACTTTCTTCACTGTCCAGCTTTCACACCCTTACATGGTGATAGGAATACAATGGCTTAGATCAGTGGTTCCCAACCTCTGCTGCAAGGAGCCCTAGGTCTCCGTGTGCACTTCTGCAGCGCTCCAGGAAAATGAAAGAAATAAAAATTGAATGAATGATAAGAATTATATTTTTATATACTGAACACCATTAATTTGTAAGACATAAAGTAGGCCTCTTAGGGGCTCCACCATAGAAATACGGGCTCTGTGAGTCAAAATGGTTGGGAACCCCGGCTTAGACTATGCTTACTTTATTATTCAGAATGATCTCTTTACATTTTAGGATCTTATTTCTATGGCTGCCCCTTCACATTCCTAGTCTTCTTAGATTTCTTGATTGCAGTTTCTGTTCTGATCAATGCCTGATAAGTTGGAAATGACAGAAGGCACACAACAACATAAACAAAAACAAGGAGAAGGAAGGCCTCTGCCCCAGGGGAGAGAGGGAGGCGGTGAACTGATTTCTTCTTTTCAAATCAAATGAGTTTATTTTCTTCTTATCCACTTTCTTCACTGTCCGCTCTCACATCTGTACATGGTGATGGGGAATACAAGGTTTTGGACCATTCTGACCTTTAGGGTGGCCATAATCTGGAAATGACTTGAAGGCACACAACACATACACACTGCCAGGGGGAGGAGGAGTGAAGATAGGAGAACATCAACAACCTAAGATATGTGGATGACACACCAATACTAGCAGAAAACATCAGGACTTGGAACACTGCTAAGGGGAGTCAAGGGAAAATGCACAAAGCAGCTTACAGCTGAACATAAGAAAAAAAAGATAATGACCATGGAGGATTACACAAATTCAACCTAGAAAATGAGAATCAAAACAGTTAAAAGATTTCTCATACCTGAGATCAAACATTGTTCAGAACAGATATTCAGTCAAGAGATAAAAGAATGGGAAGAGCAGCCATGAAAGAACTAGAGACGATCCTAAAGATAAAGATATAAAATGGAGCACTCAAGTTAGAATAGTCCAAGCCCTGTATTCCCAACACTATGTATGGATGTGAGAGCTGGACTGCCGAAAGTGAATAAAAAGAAAATAAAATCATTTGAGATGTGGGCGGGAGAAGAGTGCTGAGGACTGCCACTTTGACTGCAGCCAAGAAATCAGAAGAAGACTAGGACTTGGAAGGTCAGCTATGAAGGAACTAGACAAGATCCAAAGTGTCATAGATCATAGAGTTGGAAGAGGACGCAAGGGCCATCCAGGCCAGGCCCCATTCTGCCATGCAGGAACTCTCAAAGACAGCACATCCCGACAGATGGCCATCCGCCTCTGTTTAAAGACCTCCAAGGAAGGAGACTCCATTACAATTCGAGGAAGGAGTTTGTTCCACTGCACAACCGCCCTGACTTATCAGGAAGTTCCTCCTAATGTTGAAGTGGAATCTATGTTCCTGGAGCTGCATCCATTGCTCCGTGTTCTAGTCTCTGGAGCAGCAGAAAACAAGCTGCTCCCTCCTCAATATGCATCCCTTCCAATATTTAAAACAGGGCTATCATATCACCTCTTAACCTTCTCTCCCAGGCTAAACATACCACCTCCTGAGTCGTTCCTCATAGGGATTCATGGTTTCCAGACCCTTCACCATTTTTGTCGCCCTCCTTTGGGACCACTGGCTCCAGTTTCTCCACATCCTTTTAAATTGTGGGGAGACTCTGGACACAAATATTCCAGGTGGGCTGACCAAAGCAGAATTACAGTGGCTGTTACTTCCTTGATCTAGACACTATATTTCTACTGATGCAGCCTAAAATTGCATTGGCCTGTATATAATTGAATATTATGTTTGGATTGTCCTTGCCATCATATTTCCCATTGTCTGTGTATGGTTGTAAACCTGATAGAAAGAAAAACAATTCATCTGAGTTTGGTGCTGGAGAAGAGTGCTGAGGATTCGTGGGCAGCCAAAAAAGACCAAACAATGGGTCCTTGAACAAGATTGAAGCCTGAAATACCTTAGAAGCCAAGCTGATCAAACTGAGACTGTCATTACTTTGGCCGCATCATGAGAAGGACAGATCACTAGAAAAGCGAATGATGCTGGAGAAGGTGGAGGGATGCAGAGAGGAAGGCATATGCCAGATGGATAGGTATTGTCTCTATAAGGAGAGCAGAGGCATGAATTTGCAGCGTGGAGGACAGGAGGTCTTGGAAATGTCCCATCCAAGGCAGCCGCACCACCACACCCACACAACACAACAACAAACACACACAAAGGATGGATGACTTGTCAGTGGTAATTGCCTCTTCTTCCTTCTTTCCTCTGCCACCAAATTATCTCGTTGGGAAAAAATGAAGATGGAGGAGAGGGAGGATAGAAACAGGAAGGAAGGGGAAAGAGGAGGGGGAGGGAAGAAAAGAGGGAAGGAAGGAAGGGAGGGAGGGTGGAAAGAAGGAAGAAGAGAGGGAGGGAGGGGGGAGGGATGGATGGAAGAAGAGAGGGAGCGAAGGAAGGAAGAGATGGAAGATGGAAAGAAGAAGGAAGAGGGGAGAGGGAGGAAGGAAGGAAGGCAGGAAAGGGGAAGAGAGAGAGTGAAGATAGAGAGAAAGAGGAAGGGAGGGAGGGAGAGAGAAAGAAAGAGTAAAGAAGGAGGGGGGAGGGAATGATGGATGGAAGGAGGAGGAGAGGAAGAAGAGAGTGGGGGAAGAAAGAAAGAAAGAAAGAAAGAAAGAGGAAGGGAGGGAGGGAGAAAAGGAAGATAAAGGAAGAGGGAAGGAAGGAAGGGAGAAAGGAATAAAGAAAGAAAGAAAGGAGGAAGGAAGGAAAGAGGGGGAAAGGAGAAAGAAAGGAACGAATGAAGGAAGGAAGGAAGGAGGGAGGGAGGATAGATGTGAGTGGGGGAGGAGAGAGGTTCTTTGGGTCTCCTCTTCCTGGGCGTCTGAGCCTCCGGAGGGCGACGCCAAGGGCGGCCGGGAGAAGGAGGCGGGGGCGGCGGTGGCGTTGTCCTCCTCCTCCCCCTCCTGCTCTGTGTGCCTGGCGCCGGCTCCTTCTTCGGGCGCCGCTCACCTGCTCGAAGGCCCAGGTTCTCGGCCATCTGCGGGCGCTCAGGGTCCAGCAGCGTCTCCACGACAGCCGCCGAGGCCGCCGAGGAGGAGGCGGCGCTGGCGCTGGCGTTGTTGTTCCCGGTGCAGCCGGTGTCGTTCTGCTCCGCTGAGGCGCCGCACCTGCGCTTGGCGGGCGGGGGCTCCATAGGCCCGACCAATCCCCGGCCTTTCCCTGAGCGCCTCCCCGGGAACCCCACCGCCGGACCCGGCCCGTTTCTCTCGCCTCTACCCCTCTTTCCTTCCCTCTTTCTCGGTCGGCGGCCGCTTTAAGGAGCTGCAACAACCATGAGCTCGACGGCCCTGGTCCCCGGCCCGCCCCCTCTGGCCTCGCCGCTCCCCCTTGGCCGGAATCGGGAGGAGAGCGGTGCCGGATTGGCTGAGCGCGGTGCCTCAAGGAGGAACAATGTACGCCCCCATGTGGGGGGAGTTTAAAGGAGAGAGGGAGAAAGGAGGGCGTAGAAGAATGTGACGGGCGTCGTCTGGAACGAGGTGTCAATCAAAGGTCGGGAGGGCCCCAGCCAATCAGGCGCCGAGTTCTTCAACGAGGGGTTCTAAGTGGGCGTGGCCTCCATCGACAGCCTCCATTCACAACATTCTGCAGTGGCTGGGAATAGGGCAGCCATAGGTGCTTATGTTTATGTTTTATTTTCTTAATTTTAGTATGTTATTTTATTTTTTATTTATTTATGATGTATTTATAAATCATAAATAAAATTAAATAATTATTTATTATTTTTATATATTATTATATATTATTTATTTATTTTATTATTTAACTTTATTTTTCTCTTTTTTATAACGAACAATATAATATTCTTTTATTATTTATGATTTACTGGATTTATTATACATAAATAAAATTAAAATATTTTTTTTTTATTTTATGTATATTATTATTTAAATCTATTTTCTCCTAATAAAGAATAATCATTTTTATTTTTATTATTTACTTTCTGTAGTATAAATACATAATAATTTATTTATTTATTATTTTTTTGTTTTATTATTTTATTGTTATCTTTATTTTCTCTTTTCCTAAAGATTAATAATATTGTATTGTTGTTTTATTATTTACTACTTACTGTATTTATAAATACCTAAATAAAATAGAAATTTATTTTTTATATTGTTTTTGTTTTTATTTATTTTATTATTTTATTTTTATCTTCATTTTCTTTTTTAATAAAAGAATAAAATATTTTTATTATTTTATTTTATTATTTATTTATTTACTGTATTTATAAATACAGATAAAATAAATAATTTATTTTATTATTATTATATATTTTCTTATTTGAATTTCTTTTATTTTTCTCTCTGTTAATAATAATAATAGAAAGGAAGGAATTATTTTCTTATTTATCTTTTATTTTTCTCTCTGTTAATAATAATAATAATAGAAAGGAATAAATTATTTTCTTTTTTTTAAAGTTTATTGGATTTAAAAACATACACATTAAAACATACATACAAAACAATCAGCATACAACTAGTCAAACATACATTGCTCAGACGTTACTCCAAGAATAATTTCTTATTTCTCATTTCCTTACCCTTCTTGACTTTTTTTATTCTTCCTATCTATCTATCTATCTATCTTGAACCTTCCTTATCATTATCCTCTTCCTACCTTTACTCCTTCAACCATTCAATTTCTCTTATTCTCCTCCTCCTTCTCTTCTCTAAACTTCTAACAACCCTCTTCATTCCTTTAAATAATAAGGAAGGAATTATTTTCTTATTTGACTTTATTTTATTTTATTCCCCAGTGAAAGTGGGGAAACCACAAATTTAAAAAACAACAACACACAATTACTTTTAACCTGAAAGAACACCTCTCTAGAAATCTCTAGGTCCTCCAATGCAACTCTGTGGTCAACATCTGCCAGAAGCTGACCCTAGAATTGCACTGGAGGACCTACAAATGCCTAGGGAAGTGTTCTCTCTGGGAATCTGTAGGTCCTTCAGCTTCATTTGTGGCAGACTTTGCCCATGGAGTCCTGCTGGAGGAACTAGACATTCCTAGAGAGAACATATTAATCAAATCTGTGAACAATCAAATCTGCAAAACTCAAATGTTGGGAGTTGACTGTATTCTTCATTATTATCATCAGTAATAGGTGCTTCGGGAGGAATTCCAAACAAAACAGACAAAGCGTCTGAATGAAATTGCTCTGGAGAGGATTGCTGTAGCACAAGACTGGTGCAACTTGGACCGTGACGCATGATCTGCCGATACCTCATTCCTAGACTCTTGGAGGAAACCCAAGCCATTGATCATCCAAAAGTCCAATCAATAACATCTGCTAGACTGAAATTACAAACTATTGCTAAATCATTGTCTGTGTGGTTGGCAATACATTGGATGAGGACCAATAAATTGAAGATTAGCCTTAAGGAGGTGAAGGTGTAGGTGGATTTTGCATCTAGACTGGGAGGTAGTGCTCAGCCAATGCTGGATGGGGATTGCTCTTGCCCTTGCCCCCTTAAACATCTGGATCACTATAGTTTTCTGTGGGTTTTCTGTGCTATGTGGCCATGTTCCGGAGGAATTTGTTCCCGACGTTTCACCTGCAACTGTAGCTGGCATCTTCAGAGGTTGGTGGCATGGACGTGTGTGGTCCATATATACCTGTGGGAACCTTCTTTGGGAGGAAGTGGTTTTTATATGTTAATGGTAGAGTTAGTTTGTGTGTTGTACATTGTTGAATGGCACAGCCTGGAAATGTGTTGTGTGGAAGATATGCGAAGGGGATTTGTCTTTATTGGTAATCCATTGTCTGCAGGGAAACCCCATGAACTTGGGTGGTGTTCATTTACCGCCATGCCACAACCCTCTGAAGATGCCAGCCACGGATGCAGGTGAAACGTCAGGAATAAACTCTTCCAGAACACGGCCACACAGCTCAAAAAACCCGCATGAAACTATGGATGCTGGCCATGAAAGCCTTTGACTTCACATCTGGATCACTGTCTAAAGTGCTTTTGAAGCTTCTCTTTGGATGCACAAAAAGGGCCATACAGGAAGGGGAGCATGCATGAGGGGCCTCCATGATTGTGGTGTGCCAGTGTATCACTGGGCACACCTATGTGCCGTATGGGCAGTCGATCACTTGTGTGATCAAGTAGGTGGTCACATGGGTGGTTGCGCAGGAGGTCAAATGAGCTGGCAGCTGGGCAGGACAAGGGTGGCACTTGGTGGCCACTGGTCGCACATCCATGTGCACATGCATTTGAGAAAATGAAGGGAAAACACCATAAAATGCTTGGAGATGACAGGTATATTCTGGTGGTACTGCAATAAAAAAAATCTATGTTAAGCTGTTGTTTATAACAAAACTATATTTTATTCAGCTGATGAATTTCAAGTGTGAACACATCTTCACAAGCTGTGGAACTGACAAATAAACATACATATATTTACAGTAATTCAAACATTTAAAAAGTATATCAGGACTTTAAAAAATAGCTTCATAAACCATCCATTTTATACATCTACCTTAAGTTAGTCTCGTCTCAAATTACAATATGTTGGTATGTAGAATGATTATAATATTATAATTATAATAATTGTTATATTATGACCGTTGTTTGAAACATATCTAAATGTTATTGTTTAGAAATTATTTCTGTTTTATTTCATTATCTATGCCCATGGTTTCTTCTATCTTCTGTATGTATTTACTATACTACAAATCAATCACATTCACTGCTTTCATAAGCAAACATTTTACATGCATCAAACAGGACTTGTACCTCCTTGACTTTACCTATATGGCATAGTTTTATTAAAAACATCCCCACCAAATGCAAATAAATCTAAGCCACTTCTCCACCGTGAAAATATTTTTTACTTTATGCACAAATATTGTATTCTCGTATCTATCAGGGAAATTCTCCTTCAATAGCTTTGGCTTGACTTCCAAACTTGGTAGACAACTTATCAAAGGCATTCTTCATTTAAACAACTTATCAAACACAACCCCTGGTACAACATTAATAGAAGTGGGGGGGAAAAAACCTCCTTAAAAACCTATCACACAAGACCCAGAAATTGTGATAAAAGAAGCAGATAAGGGAGAAGCAATCGTAATCCCAAATGAAGCAAACTATGAAAAAGAGGACCTTCGCAACGTTTACATGATAGCATTTTCTACAGTTTAGCTACAATCCAACTTCAGAGATAGTCCAAGAGATCACCAATCTTCTAGAAGAAGGCTTAATCATGGGATGGATAAGCCAATCTGAACACGTTTCTCCTATAAAAAGACCCCAAGGACACTATTATTTTACACCGTGCCTAAAATCCATGAAGGCATTTCCCTTCTGCCAGATCCACCCATTGTTTCTGTGGAAGGTTCCATACTAGAAACTTTATCACCATTCATAGATCATTCCCTAAAACCCTTTATTCCTGTTATGAAGTCTTACATATGAGATTCCTGCATTTTCTTTTTTTAAAACCCCCAAAACCCATGGATACATCCCAAAGATGTTTTAGTCAAAATGTCAAATAATTCCTGTTTGATATCTACAAGAAGTGTGTGTGTGTGTGTGTGTGTGTGTGTGTGTGTGTGTGTGTGAGAAAATAGTGAGTTTGTTTGGTTTCCAATAGTAAATTCGTACAGAAAATAGAACAACCCACGGGCATAGATAATGAAATGCAATAGAGATCATTTCTAAACAATAGCTTTTAGATAAGTTTCAGTTGTAATATAACGATTATTACAATCATTCTATATACCAAGAGACTGTAATTTGAAATGAGTCCAACGTTAAGTAGATACATAAAATGCATGGTTTGTTAAGCTGTTTTTAACTGTCCTAATGTGCCTTTTTATATATTTAAATGTTTTAAATATATGTATGCTTATTTGTTGATTCTACAGCTCGTGAAGAAGGGTTCACACTCAAAATGCATCAGCTGAATAAAATACAATTTTGTTACAAACAACAGCTTAGCAAAAATACAAAAAAAAAAAGAAAAACCATTATGGCAATAATAACACCAGAATATACCTCTCCTCGCCAAGCGTGTGTGTGTTTGGGGCAGAACAGAAAAAGATAACAATAGTGTGGCATATCTTGTACCCAGGAATGTCCCATTTTGGTGGATCTGTCCTTGCAGATGAAGTGGGGAGATGTGGACTGCAGCTTGTGAAGAATGCCCCTGGGTATTCATTCCGGTCAGTAGGATCTCCCTTTGAAACAAGAGATAAGCCAGCTTTTCTCCTATATTTGCTCAACCTCACTATCTCTGTGCCATAGCTAGGTCTGAAACGAGATTGCAATGGACTGCAATGCTGTAGTCAATAAAGCACATGTCGTTTTTCTTCTTGAATTTCCTG
>NC_056523.1:194974234-194976921 GCF_019175285.1 Sceloporus undulatus
CATCATCATCATCATCATCATCATCATCATCATCATCATCATCACCACCACCACCACCATCGTATTATTATTATTATTATTGTTGTTGTTGTTGTTGTTGTTGTTATTATTGTTATTATTATTATTATTATTACCATTACTTCATTCTGCCCAGTGCTTTAGAGGCTGATGTCGTCATCATCATCATCATTTTATTATGATTATTGGGATTATTATTAATTCTTTCATTCTACCCAACACTTTACAGACTGATGTCATCACCATTATAATCTATTATTCTTATTACTGTATTAGTATTATTATTGAGGTTACCATTATCTTTTTCATTCTACCCAGCACTTTACAAATTGTACATCATTATCATCATCTTCATCGTCATCGTCATTGTCATCATTATTTTTATTAGTATTGCCATTATCTCTTTCATATTCCCACATGCTGTACAGAGTGATGCTATTGTTGTTGTTGTTGTTGTTGTTGTTACCATTATTTCTTTCATTCTACACAGCACTTTACAGATGAGTGTCATCATCATCATAATCTTTAATATTATTATTATTATTATGGAGATTACAATGAACTGTTTCCTTCTCCCCAGTGTTTTACAGAGGGATGTAACCATAATCATAATCTCTATTATTATTATTATTATTATTATTATTATTATTATTATTATTATTATTATTATTTCAACTGCTACTACAACTACTACTATTGAGATTACCACAGTGCTTTACTGAGGGATGTAACCATCATCATAATCTCTGTTATTATTACTGCTACTACTACTACTATTGGGATTACCATGATCTCTTTCCTTCTCCCCAGTGCTTTGCAGAGGCATGTAACCATCATCATAATCTATATTAGTAGTAGTAATAGTAGTACAACTACTAGCACAACTACTACTATTGGGATTACCATGATCTCTCTTTCTCCCCAGTGCTTTACTGAGGGATGTAACCATCATCATAATCTCTGTTATTGTTACTGCTACTACTACTACTATTGGGATTACCATGATCTCTTTCCTTTTCCCCAGTGCTTTACAGATTGAGGTCACCATCATTATCATTGGGATGACCAGGCTCTTCTTCCTTCTACCCAGGGCTTTACAGCCTGATGTAAGACAAAGAGAGGAGTCCCTGCCCCAAGGAGCTTCCAAAAGTCCCTCTACCGCAGACCCAGGGGCAGAAAAAGGCAAAGAAGGGTCAGAGGATGTGTGTGAAGGGAGGTGTGTGTGCATGTATGTGCGCGCGTGTGCATGGTTTTTTGCACAAACAACCTTCCAGGTCAGCTCTAACACCTTTCAGTCAGTCTTGGGATGCAAGGCACGGGGAGAAGGATTTCATAGCCATGCTTTCCCCCCAAACCATTCAACCACGTTGAGCTAAACTAGAATTAGGATCTCCACATACACACCCCTGGTCTTCTTGACCTCTGAAACTTGGCTGGGCTGGGGGGCTTCTCTTCGTTACATTCACACCATTTAAAAAAAGAATTAAGAGATTCACATCTCTGTGCCAATTCAGAATCGGTTTGGTGTTCCCACTACATTTCCCACGATCTAATCTCTCCATGCCATTTTAACACTGGATCCATTCACACTATGGAATAACTAAGTGTGAAACCTGGGTTACTTCATTGGAGTTCATATTGGCCCTGACTGCACTCAATGCAGGTTTTTTTGGGAGGCGGTGGGGGGGATACCTATTTAACCCAGTGCACTTGGTACCGGGTCCCTTACCGCTTCTTTTTTTGGGTCTCACAACAATGCAGATCTTTGGTAGTGAGAATGCACTGATGGACCAATCTGGATCATGCGGACCATTTCCTCCTTTTTCAATCCATGTAAATCCAGTAGGTGACCTTGGGCAAGTCACATCTCACCCTCAGAGGATGGCAATGGCAAACCCCCTCTGAAGAAACTTGCCAAGAAACCCCATGATAGGTTCGCTGCCCAAGTTGGAAATGACTTAAAGGTATACAACAACAACAACAACAACAATAACAACAAGAAGGAACCTTCCCACAGATCACCTACCTCCTGGGGCCTTTCAGCCCCGACCCACCGAGGGGGCAAAGGGGGCCATTGAGATCACAAGTGTGAATGGGCAACAAAAAATTTGAATGTGGCAAACATAGTGAGAACTATGAGCCTTATTGATTTGGGTTGGCATCATTGAGGAGACCCTGGATCTCCTTGGTACAAAATTGTAAGTGTGAATGGGCCTCCTGTTACCATTCACATTTGTCACCATATCAATTTAAAATGGAGGTGCCTCCATTTCCAGAATGATGCAGCACAATCTGAATTTATTCGTTAGCATGGTCACACTACTGAAGATGCGGATTGTTGTGGCGCTCAAAAAAAGAACTAAGGGGTCCTGGTGCCAAATACACTGGTTTAAGTGGGCTTTTTGGTCACCCCTCCCCCAACTGCATCAAGTGCAGTCAGGATAAAAGTTCACGGAAATAAACCAGTTCCACACAGGTTTATTTCTGTTGTGTGAATGGGGCCAAAACCCCTTTGGGAAGCTGATCCCCTCCTTCCTCTTTCTTTCCCTCTCTCAGCCCTCCTTCCACCCCCACTGCCCCATTTCTCTCTCTTTCTCTCTCTCTGTCCAGCCTCTTTGCCAATAACCCCCCTTCTCACACACACACACACACACACACACACACACACA
>NC_056523.1:194977021-195010098 GCF_019175285.1 Sceloporus undulatus
CGAGAAGGACGGATGGAGGGCAGCCATGCAGGGGAGCCTGAGCCTTTTCCTGGGCGTAGGGCGAGGTTGCCTTGGCAGACTCCGGGCGAGGGGCTCCAAAGGCTGGCCCCCGATGATGAGCGATCCTTCCCGGTGTAGCCCCGGGAAAGAGAGAGAGAGAGAGAGAGAGATGGGGCCCAGAGGGGAAGCGGAGGAGGCACAGAAAGAGAGAGAGGAGAGGCTTTGCCCGGGGCTTGGGCTGGCCCTCTTTGCCCGCCCAGGCTGCCCAGAGGTCCTCCTTTTCCAGGACCCGTCCTCCATTTCCACCTTCTGCCCAAGAGAAAGTCCTAAAGGTCCTCCCTTTGGAGAATCACTCAGGAACATGGATTTCTAGAGCTGTTTTGTGGCTTTGCCTTTGGACACGTCCTCCATTTTTTCCTTGCATATCCTCCATTTGGAGGACATTCCTTTCCCCATCCCAGCCCCTCAGGCTCTGGGCTCCTCCTCGCCGCCAAATGGAGGACCTTCCAGGCCCATGGAGGGCAGGACAGGACCCACGAAAAGCCCCAAACACTCCAAGAAAGAATAGAAATTGGCGCTTTAAGAGGCATGCTCCAAATGGAGGATCTTTTGGGGGGGATTTCTCCTGGAGAGAAGGTGGAAATGGAGGACAGGTCCTGGGAAAGCAGGGGGGAACCAGATGTCATAGCCACCAAGGAGGACAAGACGTCGCTAAATGTAGGACGTTCAAGAAAAACGCAGGACAAAGCGAAAAGCACTCAAATAGAAACGTAAAGGAGTGCCTTCTCTATCAGAGAGCTCTACTGCCCTTAAAAAACTACCATTCCCAGAATTCCAAAGCATGGAGCCAGGGCAGTTCAAGCGCGGTGAAACCGGATTATTTCTGCAGAGAGGATGGAACAAGGTGGGCCTGTCTTCCTTCCTCAAGGCAGGCTGATGGGGGGAGAAAAAGGAGGGCCTATCATGGGGTTTTCTTAGCAAGATTTGTTCAGAGGAGGTTTGCCATTGCCATCTTCTGAGGCTGAGAGAGTGTGACTTGCCCAAGGTCACCCCAGTGGCTTCCGTGGCTGAGCCAGAATTTGAACCCTGGTCTCCAGACAGCAACAACAACCACTTTGTCAGAGAAAGGCCTAAGACCTTGTAAAACTATACAAATCCTAGGTTCCTCTAGGTCAAGTGGTGTCAAACTGCATTATTTCTACCGTGTGGATGGTGGTATGATTCTGGAGACCAGGGTTCAAGTCTCAGCACTGCCATGGAAACCCACTGGGTGGCCTTGGGCAAGTCACACTCTCTCAGCCTCAGGGCAAGCCTCCTCTGAGCAACGCTTGCCAAGAAAAAACCCAAGATAGGTTCGATTGGAAGGCACCCAATAACAAATGGGGCAAGTCGCACTCTCTCAGCCTCAGGGGAAGGCCATGGCAAAAGCCTCCTCTGGACCAAACAACTTAAAAGACACACAACAACAACAGCAACTAGATGGACCCAATGCGATCTACACCACTGAACAGAGAAGTCTGAGAGCTATTCTCAGTGCCATGGCTCCCGACTACGGAATCCTGGGATTTGTAGTTTGGCGGGGAGAGTTTAGTCTTAAGAGCTCAGGTGCACTCACTCTCCTGAATTATGGCTCTCTAGAAATGAAGTCTAAGTACCCCGTATGTCCCTAGATTCTGGAAGACGAAGCCACGCTAATAGTGCCATGATTGCGTTAATTACTCCAAGGGCTGTAACGACAGAGTGGAACTCGTTACCCGAGCAAACGTCGTTATTTGCCGCTGGACAAGGTGCCCGGACATGTCCTCCATTTCAGCCTCCTGTCCAGGAGGAATACCCCAAAGGCCCTTTCCATTGGAGCATCACTTAAAAAGCATGCATTTTACATTTCCCGCAGCAGGACTAAGAAACATGATATTTATCTTTTTGCAAAGTCCTCAGTTTTCTTTGAAGACCCAACATTTGGCGGCGGCTTGTCCTCCTTCCCCCGGACATGTCCTCCATTTCCCCCTTCAGTCCGGAAGGAATCCCAAAAGGTCCATTTGGAGCAGGATTAAGAAGCATGGTTTCTAGGAGCGCTTGGCACGTCTATGTTTGTCCTGTCCTCCCTTTTTGCAGTGCCTTGTCCTCGTTTGCGGGTGGGACCCGGGCGCCCTCCTTTTCACGGACACGTCCTCCATTTCCGCCTCCTCTTTAGGAGGGATTCCCAAAGGAGCATCACTGCTCGCATTTCCATTTACATAGGAGTCTTTGGAGCTTTTTTCTTGAGGCATGTCCTCTATTTTTCCTCGAAGGTCCTCCATTTTAGTCCCTCTTAGGGTTAGGGAGACATCGCGACTCGAGGAAAGGAAGGGCGAATAAATACTAACGACAAAACGACAATAAATCAAAATGCTATAAATATGAATATAAAATATATAATTGTTAATTGTTAATTAATTTCTATGCCGCCTTTCTCCCAGAAAGGGACCCAAGGCGCCTCAAGAGATTAAAAAAACACATTTAAAACTTTACAAGAAAAACAAATTACAATAATTTTTTAAAAATTGAAACAATCCAGAATTGGCCATGGAGACTCTAATATGTGTGTGAAGTAGTGTGTGGATGGTGACACAAGAAACTCACACAGGATAATGAAACACACGGCAGAAATAACCCAGTTTGAGACCGCTTTAACTGCTCTGGTTCAATGCTAGGGAATTCTGGCAACTGTAGTTTTTTGAGACATTGAGCCGCTCTGGTGCCACAGTAAACTACAGTTCCCAAGATTCCCTAGCACTGACCCAGGGCAATTAAAGCGGTCTCAAACTGGATTATTTCTGCAGTGCGGTTTGGACCAATATGCTGGGAACGAGTTCTCGCTTGGTGCAACCTTTTTCTTCCTTGCTAGAAAGTCCCTTCGTGGCTTTCTGGGGGGGGGGGGGGCGCTTCAGTTACCAATTCAATGCAAGGGGACCCGACGTCCTCCTTTTCCCGGACGCGTCCTCCATTTCCACTTTCTGTCCAGGAAGAATGCCAAAAGGCCCTCCCTTTGGAGCAGGACTAAGGAATACCCAGCTTTTGTTTGGGGACGTCCTCCTTTTTCCCCTCGAAGGTCCTACATTTTAGGGTGCCTTGGCGGCGAGGACCATCCTGCACCGATGCTAATTTAGAAAGCTGTCCAGGGGCGACCAGACGTCCTCCTTTCCCAGGACATGTCCTCCATTTCAGCCTCCTGTCCAGGAGGAATTTCAAAAAGTCCTCCCTTTGGAGCATCACTAAGAAGCAGACCTGTCCTCCACGTTTCCTTTTTGCCTAGAGATTTAGGCTGACCAGGGGTCCTCCTTTTCCAGGACCTGTCCTCCATTCCCACCTTCTGATCCAGAAGGAATCCCCAAAGATCCTCCCTTTGCAGCATCCTTTAAGAAGCATCCATTTGACATCCACAGTTGTGTTTTTAGATTTTCTTTTTGTCGTGGCCTCCCTTTTTCCCCTCGAAGGTCCTCCATTCTGCGATGCCTTGTCCTCCATGGCGGCGAGGAGGACATCTGATGCGAAACCAGCAATAAATACATAATAAACTGCGGTGAGACGATTTAAACCAAAGGTTTTTGCTTTTCCACGTTGCGATCAACGGCGGGGCTAGAAAAAGTCTCGATCTTGCGAAAATTGAAAAGCCTTCAGGAACACCAATAATAAAGAGAGATACATACATACATACACACATATACATATTACATATGTATATCATACAGACATAAGTATTTATATATGTCTGTCTGCAATATATATATATATATATACTGTATATATATATATAATTTTGTATTTTATTGTTGATATGGTGAGCCGAC
The DNA here is from genome assembly GCF_019175285.1 of Sceloporus undulatus. Taxonomy (NCBI): domain Eukaryota; kingdom Metazoa; phylum Chordata; class Lepidosauria; order Squamata; family Phrynosomatidae; genus Sceloporus; species Sceloporus undulatus. Next base: position 194,980,852 of record NC_056523.1, read on the forward strand.
TAATCAATAAACATTGTTGTTGTTGTTATATATATGTATTTCCTTTTATTATTGGTGTTCCTGAAGGCTAATATATAATATAATATAATATAATATATGTAAAATCTCCGAAGGGAATAAACGCAACAAGGACCCGACTTTTGCTCCTACAAAAACAGGAGCGAAAGCAAAGCAATTTCCCCCCAAAAAAACTCTTTGGCAAATCCAATTTCCAATCAAACTCCTACTTTGCCAATCCTTGAAGATAAAGAAAAGGCTTTCTTTCGGGCGGAATTGCGAAGGAGATCTTCTGATTCTGTCCTTTTTTTTAGGCTGCAGTCCTGTCACCTGGGAGTTTAATCCTAAAACACTCAGGAAGGTTTTGCCTGGCAAGGCTGCAATCCTAACAACAACAACAACAAGTGAAAGCCCCTGTTGGGATGAGGAGAGAGTAACCTCTGAGTAAAGAGGCAAAGAGAGGATTTTACGCAGATGGATCGGGCTGGAAGGAAATGCCACGAAACGAGAAAAAAGAGAGGAGGCGAACATTAAACTGATCGAAATGAAATCCAAAGAAATCGAAGAATTTTATAAGGTAATAGTGGCCAAAACTAAATGCCTGCCAGTTCTGACCGCTTTTTCATATCATCGGGGGCCTTGTTTTAAAAAGAGAGCCCTTGTCGCACCTTCTTTGAGACTGACTGAAAGGAAGAAGTTGGCTTTCTTCTTTTGAAAGAGTTTTTTAAAACTCGGTTTTTACGGAAGGAAGGCCTTTCTGGGTTTCGGAGGGGCCTCCTCCTTTTCCTCTTCAAGCGATTTTGCAGAAATTTAAAACCTCAGACCTCCAAAACGCAAAGCCAAGCCCAGCTGATCCCAGCCATACGAGTCTGAATTTGACTTTATTTTAATTTATCTCTCTTTATTTTAATTTCTCTTCTCCAGCCCTTCCCAACTTCGTCAGGAAACAATATTCTTTATCATCATCATCATCATCATCATCATCATCATTACGATCCCCTAAGAAAACAGTACCAAAAACAGGTCTTAAAAGAAGAGTCATTCGATATAAATTTTGGGAAATCCTACAAACGCAGCGCTGTGGCTGTGACAAATCTTGGCTTTTCTTGTGAAGCAAAGCTTCACAAAACCAGGACGTTCCCGTTAATGTAAGTTTCCACGTCTCCTCCGACGTCCTCCTTTTTTCCCCGGACATGTCCTCCATGTCCGCCTTCAGTCCAAAAGATCCCCCCTTTGGAGCAGGACTAAAAAGCATGGTTTTCTATTTCTATTAGGAGGGATTTTAGCTCCTATTTGGGCATGTCCTCCATTCGCCTGGCATTGCCTCTATTTGGCGGTGCTTTGTCCTCCTTTGGACCTGTCCTCCATTCCGGGCTTCTGCCCAAGGATCGGATCGAAATCGGTGCAAGGCTCCCGTGTCTCCTTCCCTGGAGGCCAAACGAAATGGCATTTTCCCATGAGGAATCCGCCCAAGGAGGAAAGCCCAGGACGGAGCCTCGCTTGCAAAGGCGCCCCTCTCTTCTCTGGGGAGGGACTGGGAGCCCCGACACTGGGCCCGAAAAGCCAGAGTCCGAGGCCCCCCGCCAGGAGGAAAGCCAGGCCTCCCCAGCCCCTTCTGCCCCCCCCAAACCGTTTGTTGGGGCTTTTGCTCTCTTTTAAGTCATTTCCCCCTTCCTTCTTTTATTGGCTTTTTTAAAAACAAAATACACAGAATAATAAAAGACGGATTAAAAAATAATAAAGGAAGGACGGAAGAAAAAAGAGCGAAAGGAAGGGAGGGAGGGAAGGGAGGGAGGGAGGGGAGGGAGGGGAAGGAAGGAAGGAAGGAGTAGGGAAGGAAGGAAGGAAAGGAAGGAAGGAGGGAGGGAAGGAAGGAAGGAAAAGGAAGGAAAGAAGGAGTAGGGAAGGAAGGAGCAAAGGAAGGAAGGGATACGAAAAGGAAGGAAGGAAGGAAGGAAGGAAGGAAGGAAGCGAAAGACAAGGAAGGAAGGAAAGGAAGGAAGGAAGGAAGGGAAAAAGAGGAAAGAAGGAAGGATAGGTAAGACACCAAGAAGGATTTTCTAGAGAAGAGGAAGAGAGGGGAAAATGAAGTAGAAAAGAAAAGGTGAAGGAAGGGGAGGAAAAAAGCTGAAAAGAAAAAGCGGGAAAGAACGGCAGAGGCCACCGTTAGAAAGCTGTTTCTGAGCCGGGTGATGCTTGGCGAACGAGGGAAGAAACCCCTCCGATTTCGATTATTTTCCTGAATTATGAAAATCGATGGCAAAAACCCAAAACAAAACATATCCTGACCTGTCATCCTCTTCAGGGGAAGGTCTTTTTTGAAACGAGAAGGAAAAACGATCCCCTGCATGGGTTCCCTCTTGGGGTTTTCAGGGTTTTCAGATCGACCCATTTGCCAGCTGGGATGGGAAGACTGAGGCCGGATTTCCCCCCCCCCCCCGTCCTAATTCAATATTAGGGAATTCTGGGAACTGTAGTTCTGTGAGACATACTGGAGTAGCTAGAGATTCCACTTCTCTAGGCATTTATAGGTCTTTCAGCACAATTCTATGGTCAACGTTTGGCAGGCATTGACCCATAGAATTGCCCTAGAGGTCCTAGAGATTCCTAGAGAGGTGTTCTCTCACATTAAAAAAGAGGGGTTTTATTATTATTTCTGGTTTTCCACTTCCGCGAGGTCCTGTGCCCCTGACCCCAGCAAACGTGGAGGCCCACTGTACACACAATTTAAAAGGACAAGATATACACATATTAAAGCAATCCACATCTAAAATTAGAATCATAGAGTTGGAAGAGACCCAAGGGCCATCCAGTCCAACCCCATTCTGCCATGCAGGAACTCTCAATCAAAGCATCCATGACAGATGTCCATCCAGCCTCTGCTTAAAGACCTCCAAGGAAGGAGACTCCACTACTCTCTGAGGGAGCTTGTTCCCTCCATTCATCATTTAAAATTCACAATTTCAAAATCATCTGGATAAGCTGGCTGGAAGAGACTGGTCTTTAATGCTCTTTTAAATCCAGGCAGCGTATTCAGCTGTCAAATCACTTCCCGCAGGTCATTCCACAGTCTCAGGGCGGCTAAAGAGAAAGTCCTCTGGCTGACCATTGCCATCCTAATCCTGGCTGACCGGAGTAAATGTCCCCTAGAGGGTCTGAATACATGGGGTGGATTATATGGCAGGAGGTGATCCTATATAGGTAACCTGGACCCAAGCTGGAGGTCTTTAAACAGAGGCTGGATGGCCATCTGTCTGAGATGCTTTGATTGAGAGTTCCTGCATGGCAGAATGGGGTTGGATTGGATGGCCCTTGGAGTCTCTTCCAACTCTACGATTCTATGACTCTATGCAGGGCTTTACAGATAATACTAATGAAATTTTCCCCCAGTCCCCAAATCTCCAGCATCACAGGACTTAAATATTTCAGTTGAGCATTTGAGGACATGCAAAGAAAGGGGGAACCAAGGAAATGCCAACGCAGCCAATGTAAGAGTTCAAGGTGAGAATGACAGTCAGTCTTTCACTCCCTGCAAAGCCAGGACTGAGGGGCCTGGAGGAATATTTCATTGGGGTGGAATTCAGTTTGGCAAGAGAAAGTCCTCATCTTGCTCTGGTGGGTGTTAGCAATGGGAGGGAACAGGGTAGGGGCACTGAGAACTGGGAGCCAAACTACAGATCACTTTTGACACCAGGACGAGGAATCAGAGAATTAGTTTTTTTGTGGCATGGAAAGGAGTTGGGCATGTATATACTGTGTGACCCTGTATATACATACCTAACTCCTTTCCAGGCAAGCATTCTCTGAAGATGCCAGCCAGAGATGCCGGCGAAACGTCAGGAAGAAAGTCTTCTAAAACATGGCCACATAGCTCAAAAAAACCACAAAAAACTATGGATGCCGGCCATGAAAGCCTTCGACTTCACAATAACAACCACCATCACCACCAGCAGCAGCAACCTGAAGCTAGTTTGAGTCCTATGCTAGCGATAAGGATTTATTCTATTCTATTTCTGTTATCCATATAATTTCTTTTGCCATCTTGGGGAATCACTTTACAAAAGTGTGGTAACTGTGTATTATTTCATGATCCTTTTACACGACGGTATACGGGGTTTCGAAGACACCAGTGGCCATGCTCGGTGGGGGAATGTCTAGGGAGCCGGCCATCCGAAAAGAAATAAGTTCCTCCCAAGCTGTGCTTCTTGATCAGAGTGTAAGGACAGCCAGCAATGATGTGTCGACAATTGGCCCAACATGACATGTGGCCCAAGTTTGCAAGGAGAGAAGGGCGCTGGTTTTTGGGTTGAGGAGCCCAATGGCTGAGGAAGCGGTCCTATTAGTACTACTTAGTAATATAATCTCCATATGTCCAATTCCAACTTGGAGAATTTTTTTTCCCTGCACAGTCCCCAGTGACATGAATAGGAGCTGCGCAAAAAAAGAGCACTATGTTTCATTGGCGAAAACCTCTGCGGCCGACTGGATGCAATTTATATTGTAGAAGTGCCCTCTTCACACCTGGCAATGTCAGGAAATGAAAGAATCAGGACTGGAACAGCATGCAAGTAAGTTAGGAATGGGATGCAAGGCTAGAAATGTTTGGGGTGTTTTCCATCTGCAAACCAGGAAGGGGGACATTGTGATAGGGCCCTTCAGAAATTTGGGAACTATTGCTCCCATGGACCCTCTTATATATGGGCCATGCCGGCCTGTGGCGTCGCTGGGGCTGCAGTTCAAAAATGCATGGGGAAATGGTCTGATGCCCCCGGATCAATGCCAGTGGTGAGGCACTACCAGTGACTTCATATAAAACTGAGTTTCCTGGGAGTTATAGTTATTGATTAATTCAGGTCAATTTCAGTTTTCACGCGCCTTGTCTCCCAGACAGCTCAACAAATAGAACCATTTAAAACTATAAAACGTGTACAATAAAAATGAGAATACAATTAAAAGTGACCAGCAAACATCCCGATGGCAGAAGGAGCAGTGCGCCAAAGAATTCCAGGGAAAAATCACATAGTATTCATCAAGAAGCATAGCAAAGTAATGTGATCACAGAAAAGCTATAGGAAACACTCAAAGAAACGACAGGAGGGGCCACTTCATTTGATAGTCCTGATGAGAAATAAAGGGAACCAAGGACAAGAACAGCCAAAACAGAATCCAGACAAACAGAGTGGGTGCCCAATAGGGGCAAAAAGCAAGGCCGGCAATCCGATCACCTTAAGTTTGTCAATTTAATATGCTGAAAACACTAATAAGAAAAGCAGAGTTAGAATCAGAAGAAGGAAGAGTGAAGATAGGAGGAAGAAACACCCACAATCTAAAGATATGTGGATGACACAAACACGTAATATTTGCAGAAGACATCCACAGACACGCGGAACACTTAATACAGAAGGTTAAAGAGGAAAGCGCAAAGGTGGGGTTAATGCTGAACATAAAGAGGAAACAAAAATAATGACCACAGAAGAAATACAGAAATGCAAACTTAAGACCAGTAAGGAAATTGGAATAGTTTAAGAATTCCCACTACGCGTACGATCACACCAAAGGGAGGGGCAAACGCCTAAGGGAGAAGCCCTAGAAACACGACCCGGAAGAGAGAAGACATGCAACTGGCCACGAAAGTCAAGAATGGTTCAGGGGCCACTGTATGTAGTCTCCCCAGTACCCAAGTACAACGCTGGAGAGGTGGAACAGTGAAGGTAACAGACAGGGGTGGGAGAATCAACGCATTTGGAGAGCTGTGATGCTGGAGAAGCAGTGGCTGGAGGAGCCCCCATGGACAGCCAGAAAGACAAATAAATGGTATCCTTGAACAGATCAAGACAGAACGCTCCTTGGAGAGCCAAGATGATCAAGTGAAGCGACATAATGAGAAGACACAGAATCCAGAAAAAAAAACAATATGCTAGAAAGATAGAGGGGAGAGAAAAGGAGAAGAAGACCAGAGGCCAGATAGATGGACCAAGTTAGGGGCATGGGCCGGTAGGACCTGAGTAGAGCAGTGGAAGATAGGCAAAACGTGGAGATGTCCGCATCCACAGGGTTGCCAAGGAGGCAGAAGGACGTGAGAACAGCTAACCAACAATAGCAAACAAAGAACAGTACAAATTACAAAAAAACAATACAGGCAGTTTAAAATATAACTACAAAACGACAAACGCCCCACCTACCTGTAAATGAAAACCTCCCGGACAACGATTTATATTAAAAACCCAAAGACCTTATTGCCAGCTAAGTAAGCACAGGAATGGCAAGTACAACCTCCAAGGGAGAAAGGAATCCCATAACAAAAACAGATAAGACAGGTTCACTAACCTTCCTGGCCTAAAGGACAGGTCTTTCAGGCCAAGAATGCGAGTAAGAAGCTATCGATAAGCTTTCCACATAAAGAAAAGTAAGGTTTTGAAGGAAACGCTCACCAATTGAATATGCTGCACCATACAAAAGGTTTTAAAGACTAGTAAAAAAACAAGCAGAGGGGATGTATGGCGCCAGAACATGGAACAAAAACATGGTAGGAAAGAGATGGTGGAGAAACTGGAGTGTGTCCCAAAGGAGGGTGACATAAAATGGGAAGGGTCTGGAAAAGCCAGGCCGCTGTGGAGGAAGGACCTTAGGGAAGGCTGGGAGACGGTCAGCAGAGAGCCCTGGAGAAAGGATGGTTTAGAGTGAGATGATAGAGAGCCCTGTTGTAAAATATGGGAAGGAGATGCATTGAAGAAGGGAGCTAACTTGTTTGTCGCTGCTCGCAGAGAGTAGGAACCCGGAGCAATGGATGCAAACTGCAGGGAAGAACGATCAACCTCAACATGAGGAGGAACAAGCCTGGACAAGTAAGGGCTGTGGACAGGGGAACACACTCCCTAGGAGTGTAGTGGAGTCTCAGTCCCTGGAGGTCTTGAAGCAGAGGACGGATGGCCAGCGTCAGGAGGCTTTGATGGAGATTTACCTGACAGGGCCAGAAATGGGGTGGGACGGGATGGAACTTGGCCCCGGCGAGTCTCTCCAACTACTAGAAGGATATGAGATCGAGGTGGGAACTTTTTGCATCACAAGCCTAGAATTCTCCTGGTATGAGAAGTCAAGATGCAACAACAGGGGCCAGTCCGGTTACTAACTGGCCAACAAAGAAGCTTTGAGTTGTGTACCTATCGGCAGACTTCAAAATAGGCAGCGAAAGTGAATCCATGAACAATCTACGTTCGGTCGGCTGCCCTGTATCCAAAATATGACAATCCGGTAATGGGCCATTGCTCGTATTAAAGGCAGAACAGGATCCACGGTGGATGGCAAAGGGGTTCAAACCATGCAAGATGAGAACACAAATCACCACCGTACATCAACATAAACCAGGGACATTTAAGGGCCATTCTAAGATGCGGTGCCACGTGAAGCAAACAAGGAAGTTCCAGCTTGAATATTGAGAAGATTAAAATTTTTGGCAGAAAGCCAATCCAAAGGTAAGTTGGAGATAATGGAGAAGGGATAGACGGTGTGCTATGACCTTAAAGAAGAGGCAAATAGGGCCATACTGCCAACGTACAAACGAGATAAACTAGTGGAACTAGGGAGAGTCTACAATGAAGACCAGTCTTGATGCGCAAGGAGGGATGGAAATCAGGGGCAGTCAGGGAAAGAAAAAGGTGATACAACAGATCATGATGGAGGGTGACGGGCGCAGACCGTTCTAGAAGCCAACAAGCTTTTGCAACACCTATGGAAGCGGGTTGTGTGTGTGTGTCCCCTCATACACATGACTGCTGAAATGAAGAACACTGACCAGTAATTTACGCTAGGTTTGCTACTCGTGGTGAAGCAACAGAAGTGGATAGTAAATGAAGGGCATAAACAGCCATAACAAGAGCACAGCAGATCCCATCTGATATTGGAAGGTAAGGGAAGGTCAGACCCCACAAAAAAATTTGAGTAACTGAACGGGAGAACCACCAATGAGTAAACACAAGGCTGTAGGGTATATTTCAGATGTGAAAGTAAAGAGCCAAGGGCAAGTTCACAGGGCAAGATCGTGATGATGGAGTCCATAGATAGACATGAGTTATCTGTTCCACATAAAAATGATGCCGTGGCTAAAGCCGGACACATATACTATTCAGGCCTACAACTCTCAGAACCACTCCCGCAATTAACGCATGGCTATAAAAGGCTGCGGCAATCCAGCACAGCAGAAATAATGCCAGTTTTGACAACACTATAATGCCATGGCTCACAGTGCTAATAGATTTCCTGGGAAAGTGTAGTGTGTTGTGGCAACCAGAGCTAATCTGACAGAGAAAGCTAAAATATCCACAAAACTAAACAGTTCCCGAAAATGTCACAGCAATGCAGCCAAGACAGAGTGAAAGTGGTGGGTAAAACGGGAGATGTCTAGCAGTACAGAGGGAGACGTTGAGAGATACTAACACCGAGACACTACACACCCTGACTCCCCCACTTTCCACTTTAGTCCACAAGAAGTGTAAACTCTGGAAATATCTCTTATCCCGCTGCCCCCTGCGTTTGCACTAACTTATCAAACCACCAGGAGTGAGTCAGATCGTGTGGTCCTCCAGGTGTTAATTGGACCGATAATTCTCAATCATCCCCCTCACCATCAACTGATATTGGGCTATGGATGAAATGAGAGGTACATCCTGGCAACAGCTGGAGGGCTATCCACTGTTTGTAAACTAAAACACAAAAGCCCAGATACTTTCCAATATAGAAACGATAATCCAGCCCCCTTGTGTGGGGCATATCCCAATTATCTTTTCCAGCCACAATGGTAATTGAGGTTAATTTGAGTTCATTTACAGCTACTCTAACGCTGAGCCTTCCTCAGGTATGCCATTTAAAGTCCAAAAAAATCCACCTACCCTGACTGTTTTTGGTGGATATTATAATTGCATTAAATTTTCACTCAGGACTCGCTAATGGACATCTGACACTAGGCACCAACCCCAAGTATCCCAGTACTCACACTAGCATTGACTATAATTAAGAATTGGACGATAGAACCTTCCAGATAGAGCAGGGGGGGAAAGTGTTTTAATAACACCACGAACCAGGCACGTCTATTGAGAAATTCAAAACGGTGTCGCAATTCCCGGAATTGCCGGAGCTGCCTGGTAGGCTGTGTGTTCATAGGGGCAATCCCCTTAGTTCATTTTAATTTCACGTTGGCAATTTCTCGGAGCGGGAACTGCCTTCTATATGAAAAGTTTCATAATTAAAAATGCAGGCAGAGTAAACACAGGCGATTTGGCCAATAGAATTTCACGAAAAGACGTTTGTGTTTCCCTTGGAAAGAAAAATGTGTGGGGTGGTACAATAATTTAGCGAAGCAGACGTCTAATGTTGTATGCGACTGATCTGAAGTGATGCACAAACAGAATTCCAAATGTGTGGATAAAATTCCTTCATGGGTAATAAGTTTAAACTGTGGTCGCCTGCTTCTTCCTTCCTTTTCGCTCCCACTCTCTTCCTTGAATGGACAGGAAAACCAGCCACTCACTCATAAATTTCCGATGTGGGGAAAGATTTGGAACTTGGAAACCAATGTCAAATGAACTGAACTGGAGAGACACTTGGGATAAATTCCTGATGGACATTGTGCGCTGAGCCAATAGGTCTTCCTTTATTCAGATACGGCTTTGCTGTAATTTCCCTTGTCTTGGAACCAGGAATTCAGGCAGGGGAGTTTAAGGGGCTAGACCAACATTTTGGGAGCCAGAGAATATGGCCCCCGTATAGATGAAGTCTTGAACTGGGGGACTTCAGCACCCTGGGCGTTCGAATTAACGTTATTTTCGCGCAATACGATCATACCTGGGAGCCCCTACGATTGGCAGGATTTAAATTGCCGAACACGGCATTCGCACGAAGTGTATTCAGTGCAGAATGCATAGTCCACACAGGCGCTCACAGGAGGATTGGGCGGATTCGTTTCGGCCCCCTCGCACGGCTCAGTGGTGCCCTGCATGGGTGTGCGACCTGTAAACGCTTCGCTGGTTGAAAGGGAGGTTCCCGTCATGACAGCCCGGTAAACAGCGGGAGAGCCAGCTCATGCACATGACATCGCATACAACGTGCCCTCTGTACATCCCTCTCTCTCTGTTTCCCTCTCTACAGTCCTCCTCCTCTGCTTGGTTTTAAACGTTACCATGACCTTCCCTTGGCAACAAATGAGCAATGCCCGTTGTAACGTGTGTGTGTGTGAGTGTGTGAGTATGTATTCTGGGGGGGGGGGAGCACCAGTTCCACGGTGTCAAGAGGCTGGAATGGCCATCTAGGGGATGCATTTTTCCTCCCCTGCCATCGCGGCATAAGCTGCATCCAGGAAGCGGGGTGGCGGTTCCAGCGGCCCCTCTCGACTCGCGGCTTGGGAGCCAGCAATAAGCGTGCATCCCAAGAAGGCAGAGGCGCGGGGGGGGCCGCTAGAATCGCGGCGATCGCCCAGTTCCAGAGGCCCCCGCGCCTTTTGCCTTATTGGGATGCAGCTTATGCTGGCGCACAAACCGCGAGTCGGAAGAGGGCCGCTGGAACCGCCACCCCCGCTTCCTGGAACCGGCAAGGAAAGACCACCGGATTAAAATTGGAATCTGGGGGTCTTGCATGGAATTCAGGACAGGGTGGTCACACCAGAGCCATTCGCACTGAGAGCGAACAGAGCCCAACCAGATATTGCCAATCCACTTTTCGCAAGTGCACTGGCCAACACAGCTCCAAAAAGAGGAGCCAGTACGGCCCAAAAATTTTGTTTTCCCCAGTTTGGCATCTCGCGCATCACAGTGCGGTCGGAGTGGGCCATTTCGAATGATGATAGAGCGTAGTGAGCCGAAATAACGTTAATGCGAACCGCCCAGTGCTGAAGTCCCCCAGTTCAAGCCTCATCTGATAAGGGCCTATGACCCACGCCGTCCCAGGGTCCTACAATGCAGTTAATACCCAAGAAATCATCTATCAATCAGAAGTGCCCAAGATGCCGACAGAGATGTGGCCAAGAGGGTCCGTCTCTGTGCTGTGAAGGTGCCGCAGCAAACTGACAGGGACATAGTTGGGCTTTTGTCCATCTCGCCGCCCTTGAACACAAGATACCAGGAGAAGGTACGAACTGGGTACTAATTTGCTTGTGTTGAATCTTACAAGAATCGCTGCCCACCAGGTGGAACAGTGTCCCCAGCTGCTGTCCTGCAGTCTTCAGGTGGTGGAGAACACGGTCCTACCTTGAAAAAAGGTTTGGCTGCTTGTCCAGTGGCCTCCAGAGGAAAGGCATGGGGAAGGTGCAGCCATCATTGTCACTTTGTGCGTGAGCGGTCATGGATATCACTATTCCCTCACCCACACCCCCATTGATGTGCAGAGTGGGAGAACATAACCTTGTGGGACTGTGGCTCCCAGCAAGATCTCCAGCCTAGCAGGGCCACCTGTGGGCTTCTGGGAAGTTGTTCTTCACCAAAGTCTACTTCCCACAGCGCAGCCCATTTCACAATGGTGTGTGCGTGTTTGTGTGGTGGTGGGGGTAACCAGCACCTGTCTTATAGGCCCGCTTTTCTTTCAGTCTGTGAGAGCACACAGACCCTGCCTGCTCTGGATTGGGATAAGTGGTCCCAATTCGCCTCCACAGCCATTTTTTATCATGAAATCACGTGTAGTAGCCTCCTGTCTGCATCAGTTCCCCAAAGACGAAACAGAACAAACTCATTTTGATCTCTGTCATCAGATCATTTCTCTAAGCGAGTGCGTGTGTGTGGGTGGTGCCTTTACAGTCACACCAGACTGTCAGCACTTACGGAAATGCCAGGCATGTCCTGTCATCAGTTCATAATGAGTTTCCCCATATTTCTGTCTACACTGGTCCGCGCGGGGGTATCTTGCAAGAAAACGGGGGAGTTGGTCTTTTGGGAATAGAAACTCCACAGAATGTCTCGCGATGCTCCATATAAAAACCCACCAGTGCTGTGATGGGACTGGGAACTTCAAAAAAAGCAAACACATGGGCAGTGGTACTTTTTTGGAAGATAACCTCCCAGGAATTCCCCACTGGCCAAGCTACAGGGAAGTTCCTAAAAGTTGTAGGTCAGTAGAGTAACAAGGTGTGCCAGCTTCTGCTTTCTTCCCCCGAGGTCCTGGGCATGGTAGGACAGGCATGCTGCGGCACCACGGGGCCTCCCTTTTGCATGTTTCAGTCATTTAGGAAAGGGCTTATCATCTTCCTCCTCTTAGGCCTCCATTCCGCCACTACCTTTTCAAATCCAGAAGGTCGGTGAAACGGTTTGCAACGGGTAACAAACAAACGTCTGGTTCCCCTTTAATCCGAATTGTGCGGAAGTGATTCTGAGGAAGAGGGGCCATGCGCTAGACCCAGGTTAACCTGTGGCTTTTTGATGCTGATTTTTCAGCTTCTTTTTCGCGATAAATGCCAATCTGTGCAAGTGGGTCCAAGCCCATGTGGATCGGAATCTATTTAAAATTCCCCCTTTGGCCGGCTGGAACCACCAAATTCATTTTCAATTGATTCATTCATGAAAATGGCAACAAACAGTAGATTATTTAGAGAAGAGAAAAAATGGCGATTGGGGCAAATGTAGTGGAAACCACGCTCCGCTGTGCCAATTGATCCATCGATTTGGAATTGCACAACCAATATTATTATAAGTGGGAAGGGGAGAAGCGAACTAAACGAGGGACCGGCAAGCTGGGAGGAGGTGCCTATCCCACTATGTCGGGCGAGATTAGATGTGAGCAGGCGGACAAGAGGCTCGAAGAGGAAATGGCCACAGGGGGGCACGGGGGGGGTGGGGGAACATCAGGCAAAATGACTCAGAGGGATCAGGGTGGAGCATTCCTAAGGGCAGCAAGCATGGTCCACAGAACTATAATAGCAGATCTGGGAGATGGGAAGGGATTTTGCTCTAACAGGCAATGTAAGTTCATGCGCACCCAAGTTTCTCCTCTCTTACCAATTTCACAGGGCTCGCTTAAGCTTAACTAAAACGCTTGTTGGGTGGCTGGGACAGAGAGATTTTCGGGACCGACGCAGACACGAGATGTGAGAGATACTACTAAGTCAAATAAGTGGCACAGTGTGCCACAGGGTCGGAGCAGGCGTTTCGGGACTGGGTTCGTACGCATGTGAGGTGAATAGTTGCCAGTATATATTTGCCGGTCCAACTGCGGGCACCCAGCATGATGCCAGTCTTCTTGGTAAGTTCAGAAGGAGTCTGTCCCATTCAGCTCGTGAAGGGGTCCTTGTTAGCTACATACGGGTCGACTGAGGCAGAGAGCAATCAAACTGTAAAGTAAAACAAGTTTAAACAAAGCAATTAAGATCCAAGTTGGGTTTACACAGGATCTGGCTTCTGGGAGACGAAAAAAACGTAGACACTGGTTTATTGGTATGGATCAGGCATACATGTCCGCATTCGAAAACATCTTGGTGTCAAGAGCACACCTGTAGGGACTGTTGAGAGAGTGCCCTCAGGATGTTATCAACAGATTGCGCTTGATGATTCTCAATCTTGTGCAGATGGTGCAGATGGGCCAGGTTCAAATGCTAAGTGGGTCCCCTTGGCTTAGTGATCCCACCAATGCCCACCACCATCTGGTGAACTTGCGGAGTCAAATGGACCCCAGGTCTAAAACAGGAAAAGATAAGGGGAAAAACAGCTTTTAAACATGCTTAACCGAAATTTCTGGTGAGAGAGTATGTCAGGCGAATGTGGAAACAGGAATGTATCCCCCGCATATATTTTTAAAAACATTTTCCCTGCCAATCCTAAGTGACATAGTGCTTCTAAATGTTTATTTGCTCAGAGCAAAAAAAAAGAATCTAATATCATATTTAGAATGCATAAATAATACCACATTCCATCCCAAGAACCAGTCAAGAGGATAACCAATTTGTTTTTTAAAAAACCCCATTAGAGTCGCTCCCTTCCGCGCTTGTGGTTTCTTTAGCACTAGTGGGAGGAGGCCTATTACTCAAAAAACAACAAAGGCGAAAGTTATTTAAAATTTTTGAAAGTCTATGATTGTGTGAGGAATCTCACGATTTACAGCTCAGAGAAACTCCTAAAAGATGAAATCTGAATCACAAAAATGCGAACAAATACATCAAAGAGTTCCTTGAAATTGGTTTCTCTGGGCCAAGAGGAAAGCTGCTGAGTCTTTTATTCAGCCATGGCTTTTTGGCTTTTGTTGGGGTCAAAAGTTTCAGTTTGTTCCCTGCGTTATTTTGCATCTCCCATAATCTAAAATCAACATGGCAAGCAAAATGAAATAAAATAAACTCCATAACAACCACACCAGAGGGAATTTCGTTCAGGCCACAGCTTCTCGTGGCAAATGTGGGCATCTAACATCTGCAGCTCTATTGGACCAGTTTGCACAAGTCAGCAGCAATCTTTTTCACGTCCCACTCCCACCTACACCCCCATATCCCTGCTCCTAGCAATCAGTGATTCAGTATGAAAAGTTAACTGGTCTAATGACTGTAGAACACATATATATAGCTTCATTATGGAAAATTACTGGGGTTCGCCTGCTGGGAGTAAGCCCCAGTAAACTCATGGGAACTCTGAATGGGCAAGGGAGGACTTCCACTTTGAAGTGACCCTACGGGGAAAATGACAACCTTAACTAACTGCTGGGAAGGAAGAATGTACGCTACTACTGTTGGGACCCAAAGGATGTTTACTAGTGTAAATACTACAAACCTTACTAGGAGATCTCCAAGACAACAACACCAAACGTCTCCAACCAGAAAAAAAGTAATTCTGTGTTAAAACGATCTGTTAAAAAAAAAATCACTATTATGTGTGCACTTTGCTTACCTTAGATCCTTTGCAGAAGCTAGGTGAAAAGGGTTGTGTAAGGTAACATTTTTGGATCAATGTTTAGCCCTGCCCCACCCTGGCAGTTGAGATTTCATTTGGCATTAATCATGTACTTTTCAATCGACACAACCATACATTTCAAAACATGAAAAGACACGAGGGTTCTTTATAACGCCACCCTTTGTGAGCAGTGTCCTTTTTTGAGGCTGTACAAATACACATGCCTCCAGGTAACAATCTCCAACAGCAAAGCTCCTTTACATAAAGTCTTTTTATAATACCCCTCTCGGTTTTGGGAAATGGAATTCTACGCCCTAGTCATCTTATTGCAGCCGGGGTGATTACTAACAAACAAACATTGGCAAAGTAAACAGAAGCCTGCCTCCAGAAGCCCTTTCTGGCATGGCATGACGGCAAATGCAGAGAAAAAGGAAAACAGATAAGCCGGTCTCACCACTGGCCCCCCACTATAGAGTTTATCACATGGGACGATTGGAATATAAACTGATTAACTGTCAAAATCGGTGCATTCACAATTAAATTTGCAACTGTCACACGATGTCACACCAAAGCACAATTATCGTCAGGATAATCGCGCAATGCGCTAGATGGGTTGTCACAACAAGACATCAAGAATTAAAAAACAGTTAAAGTGAAGTGCCTTATCCGGAATACCGAAATAAATAGCAACAAATCATTCACTGGATTTTCCCATGAATTATTTCTTGCTGTTTATTGCCTGGTTACTCCGTGGTTATTCCCAGGGATAATGGCTCTTTGGTTTGGAAAATGTTAATTGTGTTTTAAAATTCGGAGATTGCATGATTTTTGACAGGTTATCACCATTTAATTACCAATTTTTTCCCCGTGGATAAACTCCTATGTTAAGAAGCATAGTATATGTACTTTTTGGGGTGGGGCCACCAAATAAAATCAATGAGAACGGTGGAGGTTGGTAAAAGGGAAAAAATCCTTAGATTGCATGTGAAAGAAGCATTCAGAGTGGTCTCTAGAACATTCAAAATGGTTTTTGTTTATTATTTAAGGAAACCCTGGTTGTTTCATGTTCATGGCTGTTAATTCTGGAATAAAGTTTGCTAAAGAGCAGGGTATTGAACTGGCTCTGTCTTTTTTGTGGGTGTAGGGACTTATCGCCCTATTCCCTCTGCAGCTGGCAACCACATTTCGGTTAAAGAGGTACACCGAAGATCCAGTACAATCTATTTTCTGTACTGTGTGTTAGCCTGCATAATCCTGGAATAAACATGACATGCATGTGGCATTTTAAAAAAAGTGTTCTTAATAATATTTTTACATCATTTTCATAGCATCAGGCTTTGCTCAGAATGTTTTGTTGCTGGTGCAAAAAATGAGTTCCCCTCCAATCAGTTCCTTGTAGAAAGAAGTGAACTGGATTTAGCAGAGGACTCTTTATTCAAGTTGGTGATGGGAGTGTTCCCTGCTGTCACAATGAAGGCCCCCCAGCAAGTGAAGGTGGGACAGAGGAGGGCAGGAAAAGCCACATGGGTGCAAAGGTGTTTCTCAACACTTTGTTTCCCTCCCTAAGCTAAGGCAGCAGCTCCACTTTGGCCTATGATATGGCTGGCCCGAAAACCAAAGTTGTCTTTTAGACAACTGTGGGCTGTGTTTGTCGATGGTGTCACGCCAGGGGGGGGCAGGGGGTGGCAAAGCACACTGGGTGACACCTCAGAAGAGTGGTGACCCTTATCAGGCCTTCCGCGCGGTAGCTGTGAGTGTGTATATGGCTGCTGGCACCCGCCATTTATTCGTTCCATAGCCAGAGCTCCTCTTTTGGAGGAGGTAACCAAGGCAGTGGAAGAGGAAGAGGGCTGAACTAACCCTCCTGGTTTTCATCGAGTTTCAACCTCCACCTGGCTCCCGTTCTCACAAGAGGTAATAGGAGGTGAAGGAAAGTCGAGGAGGTCCCTCTGGCTTTGCCTCTGCCCAGCTCCGGCCTCATGAGGAAGCACATGGAGGCAAAGAAGGGGCAAGCCTCGTTGCCGCTCCTTCCGCACGGCCTGTTGGTCCCCTACCTACAGCCCTTGTGGGTGGGTAGCGGACCGCGTGAGTTGGGGAGGGCTGCTCCCCAAAGCTTCCTGCACCAGTGACACCAAGCCCAGGACACCACTGTATGCTGTAAGTGCATTTGTGGGACAGAGGGGATCCAACGTGCTTCCAGGGTGGGACACAGAACTGGAATCCGCCAGAATGAGGTCTTCCAGGGAGACTTTCTTGGGGGGGATCGCACGGCCTCAGTATGACCCAGGAAATCAGTAAACCTTTGAAGGCGTCTTGTTCCAAATCCCTGTTTTGAGCGGTACGCAGACTGTGGGGGAAGAGGCCCAGAGGCCAGAAAGAACACACTGTGCAGGGGCTCTGCTTGTTCATCAAACAGCCAGGTAATGTTAATGGTTCTCCTCGCTTCTTTGGCATCAGATAAGCTCTTGAGGAAAGAGTCCTGGGCTGGTTTTCCAGGGCTTCCAATGTTACTCTCTGGCTGTGGCGAACCAATGTTAACCACAAGCCTCATGCCCTGCGGAAGTGCAATCCTCACGTCCACCTTTGAGAAAACGTGGGGGCGTTCTGCTACGCTGCTCTGAGGGAAGGCCCCTGAGTCCAGGCTAAAGAACCCAAATGCATCAGCCCTGCAATTTCTTCGGCAGCCCCCAGTAATAGAAAGTTTTAGAACAAACAAAGGCTGGTTGTCAGCCAGTGGTTTTCTAGTGTGGGACACCAACTCAGGTTGGTTTTGTGATTAAGTGGCAAGGGAAGAAGGGGAAGGGTGAAAGTGGTGCTAAGACTCCATTAGCAGATGTTTACTGGATGGATTCAAGAAGAGAGTCATGTGGGCTCCATGTTGGAGTTAAGATAATAGGGATTAATAGATGTAGAGGGCCTGTGGGAATCCAAAAAGAAGGCCAATAGAACATGATGGTGAACAGGAAGCATGGCACTTCATCATGTTAAATCCGGAAGGACTTTTCTAAAGAAAGGGCACAGGAGAAAATTACCCTGGCCTCAACATGAGGGGCCACATCAACACTGGCATTTGCTGGCACTGGTTCCAATTTCAGTAAGTTGAGCTCATAAACCACTTGCTTCGGGAAAAGAAATCAAAAAACAAAAGTATGGAGCATTCATATTCTTTTTAGTTTTTATTATTATTTTTTGTCCCAAGAAGACACTGGAATCACGTTCTTCCCCATTGTGTCCTGGGTTCGCAATCTCTCAAGTCATTTTAGCCTTTTTTTATTTAGAATAGGCCCATCATTCCAGGATAAAAGGGAGCCCTCTACAGTCCTTTGAACAATACTGATGATAAAATGGATTTGGAAGGTTATTCAAATGATGAAGATGTGGATCGATGGCGGATCTCTTTCAGGAAAATTTGGGAGATCTATATCCTGGGTTAGTGTGGGGGGGGGGTTTTGCCCCCACCACCTACAAGTGCAGCGAGTGCATTCGGACTTGTGTGATAACAATGATTCAACCATTGTCAGCCAGATTATTTTCATAGTGTAAAGGGGGCCTAGAAGTAAGATGTTTGTTGTGGCGTATGTGTGCCTAAAGTCACTCCATCGTAGGGACCCTAAAGAAATCATGGAGGATTTCTTGGTAACGTTCTTCGAGGGGGTTTGACAGTGACATCCTCTGAGCTGAGAAGAGGAACTTTTTACCAGTGGATTTCATGACTAGCTGAGGTCGAACACTGGTCTCCAGTGTCCAACACTCAAACACTACAACCAAGAAGCTGGCTGTCAGCCATGAAATGGCGAATAGCAGCAACCCAGACAAACAATAAGCGAGGGATTTGTTCTGCTGCGTTGTTAGATTTATTTTCCGCTCCGTTGAATCTCAAGAATCCAATATGGCTTACTCCTCCTCCTTTTCATTTTATGCTCACATGAATTCTGACAGAGAATTTTCCTCACAAAGATGGTGGAGGCTGGAAGAGACTAAAATTCTTTGCTCAGTATCATCAATGGGTTGGTGTCCACAAGGTGCAGTCCATTCATGGTGTCACACACATACCCAACTTACTCCTCCCATTTCACCCATAAACAGGATCTTGGTGATGCGTGGTTGCACTATATTACCCATAAATAGTATTCCCTAGATAATGTTTGTCCCTCCTTAATTTGAGGAGGATCCCTTCCGGACACACACACATACACCCCTGTGAAAATGGAAAACCACCGATAATAGAGTCCGCTATTGACTCATGCTGGTGTGCCTTGGCATGATGCCCATTATGTTAGCCCTCTGTTTTGCCCCTTGCATAAGTTCCAAGGGACACATACTCCAAGTCCTGCCGAAAACGAGAGGGACTGTACCAGGAGGGAATGCTAATACACAACGAGCAAAATTAAAATTATACCTTCAAATTACAACATACAGCATCTAAATGCCACAGTCCATTTCTGCCAGAGGTAGGTGATTTGTTTTTTTTTTTTTGGATGACAGGGGTGTAACCCCTCATTAGGGTTCACCCCTTGTGTGATCCACACCGGCCCTTCAATCCCCTAGTGATGCACTGGCTTGATGCAGAGCCTCCAACTTGTCACATGGGAAAAAAAAGGACAACATGTGGCCAATGTCATCAGATTTTGGTAAGATGGCAAATGTTATTAAGGAGGAATATATCCAACAAGCCAAGAGAAGAATACAGTAATTTGCTTTAGCATGAGCCCTACTGGGAGGACAAGATCCACCGCGTCCTCTTCTCCACTCCCTACTGACTTAATAGGTGTAACTACTTTTGCACTTTTGAGACTCAGTATGCAGGGCATACTGAATAGGTGAGGACAAAGGGGAAAAGTGGGGAGAGGAAGAGAAACTGGGCGATATTTTTAAAGGCAGGTTTGAAAAAGTGGATGCAGAAATTAATCAGAACGACCTTGCCAATCAGTTCAGTTGAGGATATGGATTAGGAGGGATGCTCATTATTGTCTTTCATTTGTGATCCTCTTCTCTTTTCACAGCTTTTTTTAAACTTCTTGACTTCTTTTTTTAACTGCAGAAAAAGCTTTAAGGAGAGAAAGAAGACAAAAAGCTGCGCAGCTTTTTTTCTTGGAGACAACTCTAGATGTACAGCAACCTGACTGGGGGATTGGAGAGCTGGAACAAGCATAGTGGTAGTGCTTTGAGCGATTGACCGATGACTGAGACCAAGAGTCAAAGTCCCGCTTGGTCCCACCCCCCCCATTAAACTCATTGAGTGACTTAGGCAAGTTACACTCTCTCCGCAAAAGATGGGAAGGGGAAACCCCCTCTGAAGAAAACCTGCCAGAAACCCCCATGAGAGAGTTCACCCTAGGGTCACCATAATAGGAAATGACTTGAACAACAAAAACCGGTGATGAGTGGGATGAACATGAACAAGGTAAACACCTTCTGCGTTTTCCCCCCAATTTCGAATTTTGCAGTAATGAAAATTTTGATTCCAGGTATATTCACAGATGGGGGCTTCCTGCGAGTCCATGCATCCAGTTAACACGAAGGGTATGGCCATCCCACTTTGGATGTGTTGCAGTTCCACCTGGTCTACTTACACAAGCAGCCCTGAAGGTTGTTTGAGAGATGAAGTATGGTCAAGGCCCAACACTCAAAACCACTACACCATGCCTGGTTTACCATCACCATTATACGGCCATAAAACCCAATTTGTATGCATTGCATGAGGAAGACTTGAGGTCAAAACTGAGGGGGGCGGGTGGGGGGAAGTGCAGGAAATTAATGACTTATGAGATTCTGGGAAATGAGTCATTCGTGGATCGAACCACATAATTGATATGTGAGTACACCTTTGCTCAAGGTGCTCCTGTGAATAAGGCCAAGAACCTCAGCCAGTTGGAGCAAGGGATGCCATTGTGCCAACTCATGCACCATGTTGTGAAATATGTGTGGAAATAATATTGCAATAATTAACACATAATTTCAAGGGTGAATATCCTAATCCTGTAGCATTCAGACACGGGTATTTATTATTTATACCACTCCATTTCTTCAGTTTACACAGTTCTGGAAAATGGTGTTTTGCACCCGAACTCCCGATAAGCTTCTAAGTTAGCATAGGAGATTTCTGAGATGTTGTTCTAGGATCCTGAAATTCCTTAAATGGGTGACTAAGGATCCCCAGTATGGAGCACGTCAAGCAGGTTAGTCCAAGCTCCCTTGCTATATCACAAAGAAGTTGGAGATACCACGTTGCTGTCTGCTGTTAACTTGGGTGAGGTGGCCAACAGTCACAAACAGCATGCTATTAAAAAATGTGAACAAGATCACAGAAGACACCTCTCGGGTGGCTCATTGACCAATCCCAATGGTTAGTCCACTAAATCAACTGAATTTTCATAAGTTTACTGACTTACCAAGTCCCCCATTGAGCTATAGGACAAATATTGGAATTAGTCCTCTGTTGGCATAGAGCTGACAGAAATAATTTTGCTTCCTGAGGAAGAACAAGCAAATTGCGGTCCACCCCTTCGACTCAAGGCAATAGTAACTGAGTCAGAACCACAAAATCACCACCCTATCGCCTTCCTGAAGTGAAAATACATCTATACTAATTAAATAATGATTACTCTTTGCCTTTTCAAGGACACCCGTATATTTGGCTCACCATGCTCAACAGTAGAGCTATCCCTGCTCTGTTTGTTTTGTTGTCGCTTGCTGCATGTGCCTTCAAGTTGTTTCCAACTCATGGCACCAGACGGCAACCCCATCATGGGTTTTTCTTGCAAGATTTGTCCAGAAAGAGGTTTGCCATTGCCTTTCCCTAAGCTGAGAGCATGTGACTTGCCCAAGGTCACCCAGTGGGTTTCATTACTGAGCTGGGAATTCAAAACTCTGGCTCCAACCCTGGTCTCCAAAGTTGAATGCGCAACCACTAACCACTACGCCCACACTGGTTTTGTAGTGCTCTTACGAAGGGCACAATTTTGGTTGCTTGTGCAAACCAGGCAGGGTCTGGTTGAACTATACCATAACACTAAATATAAAATTGGATTTGGCTTGAATGGAAGGGACGAACTTGGATATGGCGGAGAGCTGAAATAAAAGCATGGATTCCATCTAAAATTCTACTTTTATGGCCTTTGATAGTTTCCAGTAATGCCATAAATCTTATAGATCACATGTTACTGTTTCTATCTCCCCTAACATAGACTGCCTGGTGATGGTATTATTCAAAATCGGATATGGCCTTTTTCCTTTTTCCTAGGCATCTTTGCAGTTCTGCCTTGGGCACAGGGGTTACAACTTCAAAAACTGCAACCAGCTACAATTGAATCTTATTTCTCAACAGAAGGAACAAGATAAGGGAACCTCAGAGTGTCTGGCGATTATGACTCTGGATGCATTCAAACACTCAAGCAAGATTGGCCCACACCTTCCCCAGCCAAAGGCAGTAGGACCCTTTCACAGCTTTACCTTAGGAATTGATGACAGGGGAAATAGAAGATTTTGTTCGTTGGGGAAAATGGTAATTCTATTCCTCTCTTAAGAATCTTGTATAACCTAACCACAGGGCACGAGTAGGCTGCACTGTACTTAGATGACAAAAATGATAATAAGAATAATGTTTTTAAAATTTATTTAAAAAGCATTAAGTCAGACATGTTAGGGGCTTTGGAGTACACATAAGTTGCAGACGCCAATAGACCTGCATGAGCCTTTTTTGTGGCATGGTCACTCCTGAGTAAACAATGAGGCCCAAGTGCCGACCATGTACATTTTTGTAGATTGTTAAATTTAATTTTACGCACACCAAAAATAGCTATGCAAAAAAATGAATTTATTAATTGGTGTCAGTGGGTAGTTTTTTGTTCAGAACCAATGTAAGCGTAAGACAAAAAAAAACAAATGGACCTATGTTTCTCAGCAGGCTGTGGAGGGAGCCCAGCCAAAGTGGCATGCTTTATTATAAAAATGGGTTGCGAATTCAGAGGAAATATTTTTCCCCTCCCTGGGAATTCAGTGGATATAAAAAATAAGCCACACATTGTGAGATGCTAAGCTGGAATCCGTTAGTGAATTACAATGGTGTAAGTGCAACACACACATCCAACTCAGTTTTTTGGTTCCTGGAAAGGTCACATTCTGTACCAACCACACAAAATCCTCCCTGAGGTCCTGTGTTTCTTCTCTTGGTTTCCTGGATGGTGGAGAGTTGAGGGGAGCACCCAAAACGCACCTAGCTATGTTCTATAATTTAACACATAGCAGCAAGCACCTTCTAGACCCCCCCTGAGCATCCTCTGTAGGTCGCCAGAGATGATGCCTTGCTAAAGCATCCAGCTACAAGAAAACATCTGGATTGCTTCTATGCCACTTTCACACCCTACTCTCTAAGACAAAAAAATAATTGCGGGGTGAGAAGGGGAGCTTGCAGCAGATTAAAAGGTGGGTTTGGAGGTTTGGATGAGATGTATTGGAGTTAGGCATGTACAGTAGATCAGTTTCAACGTTCCATGATGTATTTGTTGGCTCCAAATTTTTGAATGGGGGCATTTTGAATCGGCAGACCACTACACAACCCTGTGATCATGGGACATTTTGAGTACTCTTGCAACCCTAATGACACACAAGAGTCTTCTGTAGTTATAAAATACCTGGTATAGCTACAAGGTAAGATTTTACACATACACCATCCATGCCTGAGGAGGCAAGCTGGGGACAGTTTGGAGGTAAGTGTGTGGTCACACTGGGTGCTCCGTCCTTTTTACAAATCTGGAATAAATGTCAGTTTAGACGTGGCAGGAGTGCTTGGGGATTCGCCATTTTTCCCTCCTAGTGCTGATGAATGGAGGGGGGCCAAAATGGAATTAAAGAGATCTGAAATTGAGAGATCAATACTCTTTTCTGTCCCTCTAGTGATATCACGCTGGAGGGAGAGGGCAAGCAAAATAGGCCTTTTCTCACTTCTGGGAATGGCCATAACAAACCACCAGAATCACAAAAACTGGCCCTGGGGTGCCAGCTGTTGGCCGATGGTCCCACCTGGGGCCACAGGAGGCTGATGGTCAGTAGCCCTCCTGATGATGTTTTGCCATGCTGGAGGCCAAGAAAGCTCCAGCAGAGGGGCTGTAGTGTATCCAAGGCAGGCACCGATCCACACCACTGATGTACCGTGTGCTGCCCTCTACTGATTCTATCCACAAAAGCACTGAGTGGCCTGTCCAAGTCTTGCTCATCCAGCAAACAGACACCCTCTTTGAAACTGAGGGTGAGATCGGCTGGCATTTGTTGGTAGCGCTCATCTAGACTCAGGCCACTCTGTGAATGAGACAGCTCCAATACATATCCCCATCCTGTATTTCCCTGCTCAGTGTCCATTTAGGCTCAGGTCCATGGTCCAACCAGCTGGCATGGTAGTTTCCTTTAATGTTCTACCTCCCTCCAACTTCCCCAGTACTCTGAAAGGATATGTGGGGTTTGCGTCTGAGCGTCTATCAGTGAGGAATATTTATACAGAGGGCCCTGGTCTTTGTTGGGGTTTGGTTCCAGATACCACCACCACAACCCATGGATCCAAAACCCATAGGGAGCTCAAGTCCCTTAAATGTTAGTGGCATGGTCAAGTTGTGTCCTTATATAAAATGTTAAAACTAAAGTTTGTTTGTTTTGTGAATTTATATTTTCTGGGAAGTATTTCAAGCCGGTGGATGATTAAACATGGAAAATGAATCCGTGGATATAGAGGGCCAACAATACATCTGGAAACAAGACCTGGGCTGTTCACACCAGTCACGTCTCAGACCACTAAATGTGTTTTCTCGTTCTCCCATATATTAGAATTTAAGGTCATCCCATGAAGCTGGTGGTGGGAGATAGGAGGGGCAAATAAAAGGAAGAAGGAAATAGTTAAATAGTGGGATTTTCTATTAAAAGGTGCAGTGAGGATTATCTTTAAAAAGGGGATAAGAAAAGAAACGTGGCGCTAAGGCACAAATGGCTATAAGGAGTTATTGCATGAAGAAGGATTGGGGATTTTATCCCGGGAATATTTCCAGAAAAATCAAGTAATTTAAACGCGAAACAATTTCATACATCATTGCACAAACCCACCATTAAAGTGGTCACAAGAAGCCTTAATGCAGCATCTTTGTACTTTCAGGATTTCAACAACAATACATTTCTGAGATCACGTCATTTGTCAAGTGCGTTGGGATAATCGTTTGTGCAAATTAATCACCATTTTCGCTTTATTGTGGGATACTTAAATTCACGTGAATACCTCTCTTTAAGTGGAAATTAGCCCCAGTGTGAGAACTCCTAAGTCAAGGATGGTCAGTACCAAGCCAGTATGCCTCACATGTCAGTTGCTGGGAAACACAGGCAGAAAAGGGATATTGCTCGCATGGCCCAACGTGTGGGTGTTCAGAGGCAACTGGTTAACCATGGTATTCTGAACAGAATGCTGGACTAGATGGACCTTGGGTCTGATACAACAGAATCGTCTTAAATTCTTATGATAGGGGTTGCTGGATCCCGCATTACAATGCAACAATAAGACATGTGCTGTAAAGGCAGGAATAGTTTGTGTGGCATAGCAGGGATTTTAATTTTTAAATTCTTTAATTTTTCTTTTAAAACCACATCTTATCCAAAGTTAATTTTAACCACATGAACTATGTATGGTAACATGGTAAATTAACACTTAGGCTTGCATATGAAGTCCTAATTTAAATATTGTATACTTTTAAATTTTGCTAGTTGTGTATGTTACAGCATTACATTACATTGAGTGGAATCATAGGATTAAATTTATGAGTAACACTGGTACAAAAACATGGATTCTGGATTCTGGGATTAGGTGTAGGGGAGGAGGTCAATGAGGGATGACACCATGATTTAACCGCTCCAGGAGGATCCAACACCAGAGAGATGCACTAGGGTGACTGTGTCCTTAGTTTGCCTGTGCACTAGAGAATGTAGTATTTTTGATTTTTTTTAAAAAATCCATGTCTGGTGGCATGACACGAGCTGGGATCAAAATCTGTTCAAGCAAACATTAGCGATAGAAGAATAAATCATAGAAGTGGGAAGAGACCGGCAAGGGCTGAACCAGGCCAACCAACCTGCCAGTGCAGGAATACATATCAAAGCACCCCCCAGCAGATGGGCCAATCCAGCTTCTTTAAAGACTCCCAAAGAAGGAGACTCCACCACTCGCTGAGGGAGTCTGTCCACTGTTGAATACTGTACCCTCTATTGTCAAGAAAGTGCTTCCTAATGTTGGGGGGGAAAGGGGAAATCTCTTGTCCTTAGCCCTTTCATCCATTGTTTTCCGTGTCCTAGGTCCTCCGGCGCAGCAGAAAACAAGCTTGCTCCATCCTCAGTACGATACCCCTTCAATGACTTATACAGGGCTATCATAGCACCTCTTAACCAGCTCTCTCCAGACTAAACATCCCACTCCCTAAGTCTTCTCCTCATAAAGCATGGTTTCAGACTTTCATTCACATCACCATTTTGGTCCCCTCCTCTTGACCACTCCAGCTTATCCAACATCCTTTTTGAAACTGTGGGTGCCCAGAACTGGACACAGTATTCCCAGTGAGGCCTGACTAAAGTTAGAATAGAGTTGCACTATTACTTCCCTTGATGTAGACACGATGACACTGGACCCGTGTTATCCTGGGGTTTGGTTCCAAGATCCCCATGGATACAAAATCCTGTATGCTCAGTCCCATTAAATAAATGAAAGCAAAATGGTTGTCCCTTATATAAAAATGGAAAAACCAGGTAATTATTATACTTTTTTTGAACATTTTCAAACTGTGATGCTTAATCCGTGTATAAAAAATCCGTGTACGTAAGGGCCGACGGTACTGTCTGAAAGGCAAGGGGGCAGGTGGCACTCAGGGGTGTTGGACGCAGCCTCATCAATCCTGATAAATGCTGGACTGGCTATGTTGGCCCAGGACTGAGGGGAATTATAGTACCATGGAAAGTCACATAAGCAACACACCCCATCCCTGTCATAGCGGGGGGGGGAACACCACAATGACAGCCACACGCCTGCTATGCAATATCGCACCATCTGACTGCTATAATACTCCACCAGCGTTCTTGGAAGTGTCCTTGGTATGGTGAAGAAGAAACCGTCACTCAGAGCCAAACTAACAGTACAGTCTGAGGAAAGCAAACCTAGCCATTGTTTTTCTTAAAATGTTCCCAGCGTTTGTTACTTTACAACGCACATGGCACAAAAGTAGCTTGCGAAGGAAGATTTTTAGCAGGAATAAGTACACACACACACAACTTGTTAGGATATACGTTTATTTTAGTTTTGGCAAGCCTCCATAGCGGTGCTTTCTATAACAACACAAAGAAGTTGGCAAATTGTGAGCAATCTATGCAGGCCAGCACTCTAGTTAGCTCTCTCTGTGTTGCTCTAAATTTCAAAGACAGTTCTCGATGCGAAAAGAAAGAGATGGAGCAGTTGGGAGAAACACGGAGGTGAAAAGAAAACAGAAACTGTGACAACTGGAATAGAATCAAACTGCAAGTTCTAAGTCCAGAGAATTTTCAGTGCAAGCAGTTGCTGCGTTCAGAATGATATATGAAGATGGACAATTGAAGCTTAATTCCAGACAAGACAGAGATCGTCTTGGTCAGTATAAGAACGCCATCAGGGAAGGGGATTCAGACTCTACTGGTTGGAGTTACACCCCTGGAAGACAGTTTGTAGCTTGGACCAGTGGCATCACGAGGGGCGTGAGTGTGTGGACCCTGAGAGGTGGTACAGCCTGAGAGAGGGGCCCAGCTAACTGGGCAAGCGAGAAGGGTTGTTCCTCCCATTCAACGCAGCAGCCACCACCGGACCCTAAATGGGCACTTCAGAGGCCAGAGCACTGCCCCCCTTCAGTTCCAGTGCAGTGGCGGTGACCCTAAAGGCCTTTTGGTTGGGGGATACTGAATGGCACTCCAAGGGCAGGAGCACACACCCTCCAGCAATGGTCTGAGTGGACAGGCAAGTAAAGCAGGAGGAGGGCATGGCAGCATGCCCACATACACACATCAGGTGACACCAATTCATTCAGGATGACACGGGATTTGCATGTCTCCTGGATTCTCCCCTGAGTCTTGAGAACCATGATGTGATGGGGGACAGGAGTAAACTGAACAGTTAAAGCTGCAACCCATTCCTTGAGAAGTCAAAGCCATTGCAGTGGCACATGTTTTGACCATATCCCATTGGGACTTTAAAAGTTCTCTATGCTGGGGCTGCTTCGCAAACACTGTTTTGGAATCTCAACAAGCTCAAAATGCTGCAGCCAGACTGCTGACCAGACCTGGTTAAAGGACACACACAGCTCCCTTGTTGCCAGCAGTTTTCTTGCTATCCACGCTGTTTCTGTTCTGAATTGAAAAGTGTGAGTTATGACATATAAAGCTCTACATAACGTGGGCCAAACGATAATGAAAAACGCAATACCCTTATAGGAACCTGCATGGGTTTAAGATCATAGAGGCATGGAGCATCCAGTCCCACCCCGTGCTGTGCGGGAAGACACAGCAAAGCACTCCCATAGGAATCATAAAATTATATCTTAGCTCACAAACCCATGTGATGGGGAGAACTGGAAAGAGGAGGGACTCGCTACACAGGAGTTGTGTTGACATCCTCCGCTCGCGCACCTCTTTTGCCAGCAGAAGAAAATCTGGTTTCGTTTAGACAGGCCTTTGGCTCTCAACCTACAATATTATGGCAGGCATAACTTTTGGGCTCCACTAAAGGCTGATGAAAGAGAGAATAGAGGGATGTCAGTGTTTTCAGGACAGAGCACTTCTTGCCTTTCACCAAGGGGATGGTTTCCATTTTTAATAAGAGTTATAGGTATAATATGACACTGACCTGTGGATAAGTCAACCTAGTTTTTAAGGGGTCAATTATTTTGTCTAAAATTTATAGACTTATACATGAGTATAATACAGTATTGTTTATTTATGCCTCGTCTTGCTTTGTGGGAGGGCTCTCAGGTGCCCTCGTAAAGGAAGGTGTATTTTTATTCCCAGAGTACCATACCAGCCAACACACACTCCTCGACTCTCTCTCTGTGTTTATGTTGGATGAGAGAGAGATAGAAACCGCCAGCTCCATCTCCCACATCTAACTCAATGATTGGGGGGGAGGAGGGCTGGATCTTGGTAATTTATTACAAGCTGGCAAGCTGCAGGGACCAAATCTCAAATGGAACCCTTCCCTGGATAATGAGGCAAAAATGCGGGATGATCAAACAGTTGCGAAGGTTAGGAAACCGTGTTAGGATCGACTCAAGCATAAAGGCCAGAGGCAGGGGGATATGGAAGGAGGGCCAAGAGGGAGAGAAGGAGGAAAGCTCAACAAAATGGCAAGGGGGGGTGAATCACGTTC